>NW_008795023.1:631549-633437 GCF_000699145.1 Aptenodytes forsteri | reverse complement strand
CACAAGGAGGGGGCGGGGGGGGGAGGGGGGCGCGGGAAGTGAGAGACTGAAGAAAACAACTGAGAAATCCAGGAAAAAGAAAGCAACATTGAAGTCACAACATTTTATTTATTTCAGATTTATGTGTTTCTATATTCATTCGTTGGAGGCGAGATTCCTTTTGAACCATCAATCATTTTTGCAAGATGTGACAAGTAGTTTTTCATCTAGACTCCCTTTTTCCATTTCCTTTTTCTTTGCCTTTTCAAAGGCCGACAGATCACTTCACTAAGCTATCTATCACTAGCACTGTATATGGCAAGGCAGCAATTTTGGGTGCACAGGCAAACATGCACATTCTTCCTCAACGACGCAGTCGGTCTGCTGACTCCACCAATATCTGCAGCTCTAGAAAAGTATCGTTTTTGTACACGCTTTTCGAGGCCGTGAAACATGACTCTTGTTCTTGGGTGTGCATATGACGCACATGCGTAACTTTTGAGTCCATGAGCGTCTAAAAGACAGAAAGAGTAAGGATAGAGATCACAAGAGCTTTACTCCAGTCCTCATCACCCACAGCAATGGCGCAATGGTTTCTGGAAGTTACAAGTAAACTACCAAGTAGGTTCTCTGCAGACCCCCAACACTGGGAAGTTTCTCAACCAACTGCAGGAGTAGCTTGGAGCTCTAATAAAGGAAGGAAGATATTTGCTAGAGGGAGGTGTATAATCAGAAGAAGAAAGTTATTTGTTTGGAAATTGCTGATTTAAAACTGGCCTAGTTTCTACCCATTCAGCCTACAAAATGAATAGAGGGAGGGACCGAAAGACTTTGCCCTGCCAGGGTAAAATGGTAGGGTTTCAGTGATGCTAATTGTATTGAGCCAACCTGTAGCTATAGCGAATAATGTGTTTTGGGAAAATGAGGAATATTCTAAACTGAAAGTCTATAGAGTTAAATCTGTCAGCAATTTAGACACCATCTCTGTATAATATTGCCTCAGAAGGCTCAGATAGAAGGACTTCCATGCCATCTATATCCTAGAAGATATGATGCATATGACAAAGATACGTTTTTGTGAACAAGTTTTTATCAGTTTATATAATGTCCCCTGCAGTCTATTAGGACAAAATTTGACCCCTAAAAATACACAGTTTCTAATATGATGCCATAGTCTTCTCATGACAGAAGTGGATTTTACCGGTTCATGAATGGGGATGAATAGTTGATGTTGTGATCTTCAAACATGTACATATTAGATGAAGTATGTCTCTGACTTTTTAAGATGGAAGTAGTAGTTCAGGACATTTTGTGTTCTCATAAGGAGGTACCTGTGGCTATGACTGCAGTGCAAAAAATACCTCCATTAAATAAAGCACATGATCCTGGTGGGTTCTTTTCTGCAATTCGGCAGAACACCCTGAACTGCCAGTTTCTTTGTGGACAAACCAGCCGTTCTGGAAGAACTAGAATAAAGAACCTGGCCCTAATACAGAGATATGAGATCCTCCATGCCTAGAGGTAGGTTCATAATCCTTTTACAGACAGCATGACAAGGTAGATGAGCTTAAGCATAAGCTTTCAGCTTATGGGTCGGGATTAAAGGGAGGGCAGGGACAGGTGACATTATAGTGGGGGTCTGCTACAGGCCACCTGACCAGGAAGACCGAGCAGATGAGGTCCTCTGTAGACAGACAGGAGCAGCCTCATGCTTACAAGCCCTGGTCCTCATGGGGGACTTCAACCACCCCGACATCTGTTGGAGGGACAACACAGCAGGGCATAAGCAATCAGTGAGGTTCCTGGAATGCGTCGATGAAAACTTCCTTCTCCAAGTGGTGGAGGAGCCAACGAGGAGAGGTGCTACGCTGGACCTTGTTCTCACCAACAAGGAGGGGCTGGTGGGGAA
>NW_008795023.1:606447-629176 GCF_000699145.1 Aptenodytes forsteri | reverse complement strand
GACAGGACAAGGGGGAATGGCTTTAAACTAAAGGGGGGCAGATTTAGACCAGATATAAGGAAGAAATTTTTTGGGTGGTGGGTGGTGAAACACTGGCACAGGTTGCCCAGAGAGGTGGTGGGTGCCCCAAAACATTCCAGGTCAGGATGGACGGGGCTCTGAGCAACCTGATTTAGTTGAGGATGTCCCTCCCACGGCCCACGGCAGGGGGGGTGGACTAGATGACCTTCAGAGGTCACCCAAACTATTCTATGATTCTATGATCTGTCTGAGGCTATGAAATAATTTTGACACAGCCTTCCTTCAGTATAAACTTTACTATGGTGTAAGAGGGAGTGCAGGAAAAGCATATGTTAGACCTTCTCAAATGCATGTGTATGCTTGCTCATATTTTTGCACAAGCGTGTGATGTTCGTTCAAAAAGAAACAGTAAGGCAGAGGGAAGGAGGGGAGACCGCCTTTCTTCTGGGGAACTACTGAGCATAGAAAGAAGGACCTAGCTTCCAGAGACTGCAGTGCCTGCCAAGTGAAAAGGGAGTCACAGCTCAGACTGGGGATGCTGCAGCTCACATGGAGACTGCCCAGAGCCAGGAGCAAACACCCAGACCTCAGAGAGATAGCTGGAAGGCAAATTCCTCAGTATCAGAAGAGTCAGTGCAGCATTTGCTGCTATTTAGAGCCATTAAACTGCCTGGAAGCAAAAACCTCTTGAACAGACAACAGTGGATAGCAGATTTTTTAAATCAACAAAAATGCTGTATACTTTCTTTTCATTCCATCTTATCTAGCTACTCCGGGTTTTCTGGATTTAAGAAGTTACTTATTCTAGCTTTGACTCAGATAAAATCTGGCTTGATTTCAAAAGCTTTTCGTCTTCTTCAGGGAGCTTATTATAGGAGAAAGATCTATGCACATCTACCTCAAAGGTCTTACTCAAGGCTTTATTCACAGTGTAAATGAGGAAACCAGGAACAAGCCCTCATCTGGAGAAGACCTTGTTTTGCCATGAACAGATTCACGTTTAGGATCTCCCAAAAACTAACTCTGCCACTTTGTGACCTTACCAGAGCATGCTGCAGCATAAGCATGCGTAAGGACACATACATGTTCTTGGAGGACAAGAGAGCTAGAAATTAACCTCATTTCAATCCAGAAATTCCTGGGAGACTTGCTGACCTGAGGCAGAGCAGTGCAGAATACAGTGAAACTGTCCAGTGCAATTCGGTCCCATCCCATGGCTTCCCAAGAAATGATGATAGTTTCCAACGGCTGTGTAGGGAAAGAGGGCTCAAGCCCGACTAATTGGCTGCCCTTGAAAAGAGCAGATACTGGCTGTAAGAGAGAAGAAATGACAGCAGCTGGAGCAGGAAGAGGTCTTCTCTGTGATTTGGATCATCTCAGGCAATTCACAGCATACTAGGCCTGACTAGGTTGATGGTTACTGATGATGTTGCCTCACGGAGCTTACTCAAGTGACCTAATGTATAGGGACCCAGTATGGAGGATTTCAAGGAAACCTCTGTGACTTCCTATGTTTAGCAAAAGGAAAAAAAAATCAAGTCTATATGATATCCTGTAACCGAGGAGAAACTGTAGGTACGAACTTCTGTGGGAAATACAGAGACAACTTAAAGGCAGAGGTAGAACAGCATGTGCAGTACCAGAGTCATTACACGCAAGTTTTTTGGGAATAGAGTGAAGTCCAGTACCTTTCCTTCAAATTAAATTACTCAGGAGGAAAGGAAGAGTTGGAAGCTGATTTTGACTGAATTCACCTGCCAACTCATGGCACGTCCTGTACCTTGGTGATGAAAACTTTTTTTCCCTTTCCTCTGGAGTTCCCTGAAGAGACTCCAATACAAGTGAGGATGACTCAGAAATGAAGACCATACACTCAGGGATCACTCACATGAGAGGAAACAACCAAAGCCCAGCCTTCTGAAGTGCAAGGGTCTGGAATTACCAAAACAAAAACTGAAGAGAGATTTCTTTTCCTTTAGAGACAGATGATAACACAGGTCATGCTACACTTAGGTCACTAGTTACGTTAAAAGTCTCAGTGCTCTCCTCTACAACAGATGTGTGCTTTCATTAAAGTTTTCCACTTTCATCCTGTGTTGTAAAAAAGACAACAAAAAAAGCTTAAACTGACAGAGAAAGCAACATCTTGCTTTCTTAAAAACACAGGCTTCCATGAGCAATCAAGCAGCTATCTCCAATCCCAGATCTCCATCCCCCTAGGTTTCGCTAGCATCTTTTCTTCCAGAACTGTGTGCTCTAAATTGTATTTGCTGCAATTATGAGATTGTCACTGGAGCAAATCAGGTTGCCCTGGTCTTTAAAATGTATTTACCCAAGTGATAATTGACGAGCATTGGCTTGTAAATGTTTACTGCTGCTTCATGCATTACTCCTCCCTTGCTAAACTGCTGTAAAAAGATTGCATATGATTTAAAACTTGATGGATGTATACATACAAGAGCAAGACGCATGAGAAATTGTTACATTACTGCTAAAATGATTGAGACCATGGGATTAGAGAAAGCTCCACAAAATGCTGAAAAAGTCTTTGATTCAGTACAGTGGAATAATATCCTAACAAAGTCCCAACATCACATTGTTCAACTATACACAAGTTTCTTTACTGAATAAAAAGACGCACAGGAAAGGGTAATATTTTCACTTTGTTCAAAACACCAACTAAGCCTATCCCTCTCTTTTCTGCACTGCATGTAAAACAGTTATCAAATGTAAAACAGCAACTTCCATTTTTCTTACTCAGTTATATTAGTAAAACTGTCATGAAACTTTAAAGTTTCATGATTTTAATAGTTTTGGGACACTACAATACCAAACAATGTCTGGAAATTTTGCAATAAAAATTTAAGAAAATGTTATTTGTTTTAAAATAAGCCAGAATGAAGTATTTATCAATACAATTCAGCTACATTATCTTTATTTTACTCCATTATTCAAAAATTTGAAGCAGCACTATTACTTCTTTGCTAGACTGCATGGCTACAATCAAAATGAATTTTCTGCCTCAACTCATCTTTTTATTCCAGACATTTCTAATTAGGCTGTTCTCAGGAATGGAAATGAGTGAAGAACGCAAACTAAAAGATATTTTCTCTCGTATCAAAGAAAAAAAAACCATACGCGCATGGTCTCAGTAAACCCAATATGCCGGGCAAGGCAGCAATCCCAAACACACAGGTCCATTACCATTCCAGACAGTTCAGAGTTACTATTGCTCAGATGGAGGTTCGTAGATTTTGCATTAACAAGTTGCTTCAGCATCCAAGAACAGCCTTGTTCTGAAAATCCAGTGAAACTACCCTGCTGGCATGAAGTAAGATAATACATGAACTGAGCAGTTTCTCCTCACTACCTGTTCCCAAAGCAGCAGCCTAACACTCAGTTCAGGCATACGCAGATAGGCGAACCAATGAATTTTCATGTCGGGCAAGATCAGGAGGCACACAAGCTGTATATGGGAGCTATTGCAAGGGGACGGAAAGTCATACTGTGCTTGGCTATCCCAGTCCACACTTCACCGGTTATTTATGATCAGACACCACAGCTAACCTTCATCATAGCTAATTTAGGTGTTAAAATTCAGGTCTCTAAATTCTGAGTTATTGTTATCACCCTGAGTGTACCTTTAAGTTATAAGACCTACAGAGAAGAAGGTGGATCAACAAGCAAGACCTGCTGCCTGGTGGATGCGTATCAATCCACTCAGATAATAGTCAGGCCCAGTGACAAGTAATTATGAATTGCAGTGAATATTAACACGAGCGACTCTGGTTTGAAAAGGACGATCTGATCGCTAGTGTAGGAAATGGCTCATCATAAATCATGCAAACCGGCAAATCAGACAGCAGAAAAAGTCATAAATCTTGAACATCTCTCAGCCTTTGGGAAGAAACACTTTTTGGTGTTGAAAGGTAAGCTATACTTCATCAGCTTCATATTTTTCTAAGAAAAACAGAAATAAACCAGTTTGACAGAGACAAAACTGTTGCACCCTTACGGAATGATTAGTTCTTGTATGTATTCAACTGTCACTCTACACAAATGTCCCTGATACATATGTCCAAGTGCAGATAACAGAAAATTCAGAGAGTACGTCTGGCGGGCAACTACCTGGGAGAGTAAGGGACAAGTTACAGCGCATAAGCCTTTAAATATGCGTTTCAGTTGTGCAGCATTTGTGTAGCATCAGTACAAATCACAGAACGAGCGTTGCCCACAACTTCTTACAGCTTTCCCAGCGGCAGGTGTGCAACACATCTGTACTGTGCCAGCAGTCACGGCAATACATCTGTATCGCGGCATATATCAAAGAGGCAGCGCTTGTTTGGCACCTTTCCTCTTCAAATTCTTATCGCTTAACATTCCCAGGTAACACTATTCATCCCAGCCACCTTTTACAGTCAAGAGAGAATAATACCTCCAGAAGGTGACTTTACCTGGCCTCTTTTAGGTGCCTGTCTTAGAATGGTGAATCATCCCTTGGAGTACGTATTTCTCCTCCTTGACTCTAAATAAGTGAATCGCCTCAGATGAATTAGCCAACTAGCTCAGACTAACATGTCAAGTCCGGACTTTTAAGTGACATGAAATAAATATGGCCATATGTTTTAATTAAGATGTTGCTTTAGATCAATGGAAAAAATGTTTACATTTTAATCAGCATCCATAGGTTATCACCGTGTACCTAGATAATTTTTTTATCAGTGGAAAACAGCTTGTCTCAAGGAAAGAGGCAAAAAAGCATATTCAGACATTTGATTCAAAGTATTGATACCACTAATAGTAACACTATAAAGGAAAGTAGTTTAGAAATTGTATTGTAAGTACAAAAATATTTATAAACAGCTGAATATTGATGCTTGGAAGCATTATTATTTGAACTTGCATAGTCTATAGGCAAGATATTTTTGAGCAGTACTGTAATTCAAAACAGTAAATGCGAAACAATTTTCAGAAGACCTATTAGTGACTATGAGCTCCTCTCAATTAATGACATAATTTTTGAGGACGTTACAAGAGACAGAACAAGACATGAGACAATCTTAAAGAATCACAGCTCAATTAGTAGGAATTAGAAAAATTGTGCTGTTCTCTTCATTTCTGGAAGAAAAAGGCTTTGGACTCACAGTTATGGAGGCATTAACACATCAGATTAAAATTTAACAAGAATAATAGCGATAGACAGTGATGTTGCAAAACACATGCTTGGCCATTCTAAATGGAAGTGGAAGGGGGGAAAAAAGATCACCCCTAAAAAAGTATTAGCTATTAAACTGGAGTAGTTTCAGTGTCTGTGATAAATTAAAGGAGAGGAAAACTTTTTTAAGTAAAATGTGCAGAACTAATACTTACAATGTTTTTCAACATTTTATGTAAATCTGAACACTTAAAATGCTCTCTGCCATGCCTGAGGCATGAACAAAGCAACTGGTTGCACCTTTACATGTCATCTGTATTGTTTCACTCCTTAAGTTACCTTGAGATTTCTTATAATATAATTTGCTACGCTGATCTCCATGAGGGTAGAACGAGATGCATTAATGTGACATTTCAGAGAAAAACACAGAATAAATTGCAGTATGTAGCTGAGTTGGTCACTAAAACGCAGGTAAAAATAGGCAGCCAGGCAGATCTGAGATTTTGAAGAAAAACAAACAGAAAGCAGTGTCTAATCTGCAAAGGCAATATCCAAAAGCCTATCCCACATCAGGAGGAGTGACTCAAAGCCAAATGGAGTAAGACCTTGCTTCTAGATACAAAGCTATTGGGGATTACTTTAATAGAGAACACTTAAGTAATCATGTTTGATGGGCGAGGCTGCATCATTTATCAAAAATCTATGGTAAAATTTAATTTTCCATGTGAGACAAAGACAGCAGTGGCAGCACTGCTTGTTGTTGCTGATCTGTGCCTGTTGATGCCTTCTGAAGTGGAAATGATGGATGCCACATGTTCTAGCTGTGATTAAATTTGCTTTGACAAAGCAGCATGGAAATCTGATTTTCAATAGACTCTTGCATTTCACCTAGTGCTGAGTAAACAGATACACAACATAATGCTATATGGTTGTCAAGCTGATGGCTAATTCATTCTGCCAGTCCAATCAATCTATCCATTAAAATATTACCTGTCAATATTAAGTAGGTTCAGCTTGGAAATTGCATGGAAACGGGAAGCTGTTTAGAAGTAAACACTGCCAAAGCCGAATGTGTCATAAGTTATTTCTCCAGGTCCTCCCAACAGCTTCCGTCAGCCCCAGTAACAAGGTCGGCAGAAGATTTTTGCTTCAGCATGCTCGATGCTTCTCAAACCTGTCACCAGCCAATTATGCCACAGAATGAAGGCACAATGTACCAAAACCCTCGCTTGCTGTGTTACTGCTTGAAGAGAAGGAAGCAGAAAATCACATTAAGAATATAGCTTATCTAAATGCTATTATCCCAATACTTGAAAATACCGTATCTACACTGCTATCAGAAAGACACATCCTTCATACCTTGACTGATAGGGAATAGGAGTTGGCAAAACACAGTTACAAGAGATCTTTGACTGCACTGAGCTCAGGCACCCGTACATAACCTTTTAGTTTTACCCTTCATTTGATGGAAATTAGGGTATTACCCACTAATCTTAATCGGCAGCAGTCCTGTGGACATCCCTGCCCTCTCCGCAGTGCCTGAGCTCTCCTGTCAGCTGTCATAACCACACATGTGTGATGCTCCCAATATTATCTCTGCTTTCAGCATTCAGCTCCTCACCACACAACAAATCACCATGGCAAGTGGTATGAATATATACTGAGTATATCCTGTAAAAAAAAAGTCTAAAACATCAGTGTAATAATTTTTTTCTTTTTTTTTTAAAAACAAAAGGATGTCTAGAATCATAGTATGGTTGCTAAATTGTAAAACAACCCCCAGCCCTTCGACACTGTCAAACAGAGCAGTAATTAGAGAGGGTTATTTTAAGCTTAATTGAATCACAATGAAAAGAAAAAACATGCTAATAAGCACTAACAACCACTTCCTATTCTTCCTATTCCTCTGCTATTCAGACCTTCAGAACTTGAAAAAACAATCTGATTTAATACAATCTCCTTCCTAAGAGAAAGAAGAAAGGAGAAGATTTAATTCAAATTACACCAAGAGAAAGCTGAAAGCCCTTGGCTCATGGTCACATAATATAACAGGAGTTGCATCCAGTGCTTGGCTTTGTCAGAAAACCATAATGGAATAATGCTTTTTATTTACAGAAAATGAAAAGATACTCCAAGTTCTTATGTCTATGCAGGGACTTATGCTGTCAACATAAGACAGAATGAGACTGTTGTCCTTCTCGCCAACACTGCCCTCCAGTCCAAAACGTAACTATATCGAGACAGTTTCTCTGTCCATAGTCTTGCTTAACACACCTGGAACTGTTACGTTCATCCTGAACAGAAAGGTCAAGGCACTGAAGAACACTGAAAAATGACACCAACTGAACAGAACAATAATTAGTATCTCAAATTTCATCAAGATTAAAAATCTGCCAGTCTGCTTATACACTACCGTTCACACACAGAACAAAATGACAGAGTCTTGAACCTGAGTATTATCTCGGGCCATTGGGAAAACTACTTCAAGCTTGAAATACGGTACCTTCAGTTGTAAGCAGTACATCCATATTTGCATCATTTTAAAATACCTGCTTTCTTGTTTGCTTGTGGTTTGACTGGTGTCAAGTTACTTGGAGCTGAAACATGAAATTCCATGCCAGACAACATCCAGAGTCCACCTACTCAACAAGTCTCTAACAAGGACAGTGCAAGAGAAAAATTGTACATATTAATACAAATCTTGCAGAAAAGTTTTAAAAGATTCTCTGAAGTAAGCTTAATCTTGACATAAAAAATTGCTTTTGGAGCTTAGTTTGCTGATTCAGAAAGATGAACAGATGAGCCTGAGATTTGAGCCCAAAACCAAACCAGAAAGATTGCTGTCAATACCCTTAATTGTGAAAAAATGGATCATAAGTTTTTACAATCTATTTTAAATTTGCTGATTGTGTTTTGTGACTTGTTGAAAAAACAGCTGTATTTATAGAATGTATGTCAAACTTCTCTAAAGCTGCTGAAGGCACATCCACATCAAGTGATGCATTACAGGATGCAGACGCTCAAGGCAGCTCTGACCCAAGCTAATACATCCACAGCACTTATGGTGGCTAGACACAGTAATTTGGGTCGAAAGGAATGTAGTTTTGTAAATGTCGGGGGGGGGGAATGAAGTTGATAAGCTTTATCTCTTTGTAATTGCACTGTTCTTAATTCCACAGCAGCCCTGGTTGAAGACTTGCCCAGTTTCATCAGAAGACATTTTCACTTCGGTAAGGATGTGTTAGGTGCCCCATAACCATCTTACGTACTCATATATATATTCTGGAGGTTTACTCTCTACACTATTAATCTGTTTTCACACAGAATCTGGTTAAACAGACCTTTTTCTCTGGATGAAGTTGTGGGGAGGTGAAAGTGCAGTCAGTTCTTGTTATTATTTGCAACTGGAAGGCATTTCTTCCTCTCCTGACTCTGGGCATCCTGACGCATATACTTTCTATGAAGGTGGTATCATCTTTTTTATCCACTTTGAAGAATGGGGTGGATAAGCATGGCTCTTGCCATACTGTAAATTTTCTGTGAATTTTGATTAGGAAACTTGCTTTGTTTTCAGCTAGTTCTGTTGAAATCCCTCTTTATTCAAAGTAGGCTGAGGTTAAACCAAAGTATTAATTTATCATATCCAAAGTAGTCAACACAGCTAGAAATAGCTGTAAGAAACAAAAGCGAGGAACTGAAGGAAAAAGAGGATTTAGCCTACCTACACCAAGACCAAATCTGAAAGCTTTCTCTCCCCTTTTATGCAGGTGGCTTCGACACACACGCTGAGACTTCCCGCATGCCCTATCCTAAGAGACAGCCTTAACTACAGAGAGCCCGCTCCTAGTGGCATGCACTCACTTTCACAGGTAACGTGTCCTCTTTGCACTCCCCTGGCGATCCAGACAGAATTAAGTTTCCTCCCCCTGCCCCCATAATTTAATTACTTCTAATTTATTCAGGAGAGAGTCTTGCCACTCCTTGAAAATAACACTCCTCTTGCTTCCTCAGATATGCAGAAGTTCCATGTTAGATTAGGCGTCATCTCTTGAGTAGGTAACCAACAGCTTCCCGTTTCAGTCAGAGTTGAACTCTTCCAGCCTCCCTCACTTACATAAATCAATATACCTGTTTCAATCTGAAGAATCTCCATCCCCTGAAGTTTACATTTTGTACCTGTGTACATTCACAAACATGCCTGGAACAAATACGTAACTGGGAGAAACACGAGAAGGTCTCCTTGGACTCCCTCAATAAGACAAGGAAGACCAGTCATTAACTGCTCTGGGACGGCAGTGGGCTGAGGGTGCTGACCTCCTCCGTCTGGCTAATGGGATAAAGGAAATGACTCCTGGTAATGCTGAGCTGGTGCAAGTTATATGGCTCCAAGACGGTACTGCAGGCCTAATTCTAGACAGGATAACAGAATAAATGCACTTCAGAAACAATGTCTTGAGGGCAAATCTGAGAACCCTGTTTTTCCAGGCCTTTTAGAAGGAATTACGTCCTGGAATCACAGTCTTACTGCTTTGAAGAAAGAACTCAAAATCACTATCCATCCGTCCTAGCTTCTGGCAAGGGTCTACTTGCAAGAAGCGCTGTGCCAGCAGATCATTCCTATCTGCCTTCTTGGTGAGTTTTCCTGCCTTTTATTATACCAGGAGACTACAAAAACTGAGCAGTCTGAAGTCTATGGTTACATAAAATATTTGAGGTGGCTGATGTTTTAGTGGCTAAGTGATACACCAGGCAAATAAGAGGCAGTATCACGTAAGGTATCTGAAAAGTTTCCACCAGGAAGAATATAGAAGGGGCAGTTGCCTGGTGTAGTCCAGCACAGTATCACGTGGAAGAGATAGAGCATGTTCAAAGGTCTAAAATGAGATGTCCTGGAGCATTCGAATGCATTGTCTAATTTTCATGGGACATGAGAGAGAAACTTTTCATTATCAGACATGTTATAAAGTCTCTAAGTAGAAAGAAATGGCATGAGACAATGTGGTACAGGCAAGAAGCTCTAACTGGCATGAGAGGCATGGTTTGAACAGTACATAATTCTGTTTCATTATTAAAATATTAGACTGGCTCCGTCTTGTTTTATTTTACAAAAAAGGTCTAAGACTTCAGCCCAATAAATTAGCACTGAAACCTGAGACACCTTCACCAGCACTTACGCAATGATATACTGTACAATTAAAAATTCTAATGAAAAGCTTCACTCTAAAATGCTTCAAAAATGGTTCTTAAACTCTTGTGTCATTAATTTTAGAAGTTTCAAGAACACTTTCATAATTAACTGCCCCATCTGCCTACACTTCTGTGAAAATTTTCAAGTTGAAATTATTGAAAATAATTTTTGGAGAACCAAAACCACTGGTAGAGTATAGAAAAATATCAAACTTAAGCTCTGGGTAAATATACAGCAAATAGGAAAGCATTAATTCGAGTGTCAAAATAGGCTCTGGACAGAAAAAAAATGAGGCCCACGGAATACTCTTAATCATGTCTTAACCAGATTAGCATTAAAACTAAGAGATAAATTAACCAGAAGACATGAAGTAGTAGCGTTTCTCTCAACACCAACACAAACAGAACTAGCAAATTTATCTTTGACAAAATAGAAACACCTCCCATAATTAAAGGAAAAACAGGGTAATATTTAATGAAAGCAGAACAAACACTATCACCAGTAGCAGATGGAAGGAGAGATGGAGGAAAGGTACAGAAAGAAGAAAACCACTATGTGAAAAACCTATAGATAAAACAAAAACTTATGATAACAAAGAAAAAATCCAAATATGTCAGCCCCAAACATTTTCCTTAAGGGAACTTTATAGGAATAAACTCATTAGAAGTAAACCTCTGAATACAAGACTTACAGAACAAGAGTATCTACTCATTTGGTTAATAGGAAAAAAAGCCATTTTTAAAAAGAAATTTTGAGTAAGGATGAAATATTATTTTGTTGATAAGAAAAATGATATAGCGATCATGCCAGCAGTACCTGCAATGATAGGTAATAGCTGTTTGCACACGTAGTTTTTAATTATTCCTTCCAATTTAATTCTTGTTTGTGGCAGCACAGTCAAATTGTTGCAGAAATCAAGACGGCTACCGGTCATCTTTACTTGGAAGGGGTAAATATGTAGCTTCCCAAATAAAACAGAACTATCCTTCCCTGAAAGACTTGAAAATTCTGATACTCATTCTGAATTCAGAACTTCTTACAGTTTTTGAATTTCCCACAGAATCACAATTTTGAGCCTCACTTACCAAAAGAGTATTCGCTTTTGAAACCTGTCGCTGACAAGCAGTCTAGTCAGATGTTGCAGGCAAAACAGTCTTGGCTCAGTGAATTTTACTTTAGTTTTCCTCCACTGCTTCTTCCTGCTCCTCTGCTCCTTTGTGGGTTCCTGTGGTCTCTTCCACAGGCTGCAGTCCCCTTGGGTGTGTTCGTGGACCAGCATGGGTTCTGCACATGCTGCAGTCCCTTCAGAGGTGTACCTCCTGTGGCATGGGTCCTCCACGGGCGGCAATCCCTTTGGGGGTATATCTGCTGCAGCATGGATCCTACATGGGCTGCAGTCCCTTCAGGGGTGTACTTGCTTCTGCATGGGTCCCTCCATAAGACGCAGTCCCCATTTGGGGGTTTCCTAGCTCCAGCATTGGTTGCCTACAGGCCACAGTCCTGTTAGGAGTGTCCCTCCTCTGCCATGGAGTATCTTTTTCCAGGAGGGCATCTCCAGCTGCATTTCCAACAATGTCCTCTTCCACACCTCTCTTCCGTTCCTTCTCCCCATTCTCCAAACACACCTCTTCACATATCTCCTCACGTATCTCCTCCTATGTCTCCTAATTCTAGCAGTTGAGGCTTTTTCTTATATGTGTCTAAGCAGAGGCATCATATGCTCCCCCGGTTCGCTGAAGTTTTGGCACACTAAGGGGTGTTTCAGAGCTGGCTTGAACTGCTTGTGTCTGGCACAGGACAGTTCTTGGCCTCCTCCTCCAACAGGTACACCCCTGGCAGCACCCTGCTCCTGAAATCCTGCCGTTTATCCCCCATACACCAGAATTCCAGTAAGGCACAAAAAAATTCACATTTTCACAACAATGGCAACATGGAAGAGTTGCACCCAGTGGCTGTAAAGGCATCAAACATCAGTAGACAGAAAAGGGCATTTTTCAAAACAGGACATCAACTACCTGAACAATACTCGAGGGTGATCACAGTCTACTAGGAGAACAACATAAAGAGGGGTACTGAAAGACTCAAGAGTGAATTGACAAGATGTTCACTAGTTTTGACATGCACTCAGCCACTGAATATTGCTTTTGGGTTTTAATATTTTTTTAATTTTAAGACACTAATTTCCATTTTAATAATTTCATCGCTAAGGATGCTCCAAAACAAATGAATAAGCCTTAGGATGTAGAATACACCTCAGAACATTTGGTATGTTCATTTTTCCTTGCAAATTACGCATGATTTGTCACCAATTCATGTCTTACTGCTTCTAATTGATTAGCTAACACTTTAGAAAGCCAGCAACGCCAGAGTAGCTTGGGAGTTGAATTTCAGAAGGGAGAGGAAGTGGGAAACAGGCCATCCAATGTTTTTATCTTGAAAAGATACAGTATAATTTTCAAACAAGCATCTTCAGAGTTTTTTACTCTTTTTGACACAGATCTACTGCCACGGGCAGCTGACATTATTCTTGCAGCATTGCATACCATTAAGGCATTGAGCAGTGCAACAAATTTGTTGTTATCTTGGTTCTAGAGAGTATGATGTGTTTCGCTGGGATAATAACAGACTTACTGCGTTGTGTACTATGCTTGTTTTGTTTCCGGTTTTTGGACTCTACAAGCAACCTATCTGCTCAGCTGGGAAGACTATACACAATTTACCAGCACTATTGGCTTCCCATGTCAAAAATAATCTGTAAATTTAAATTGCTTTTGTCATTATGCAGTGGTAAAATAATGTTCTGAAACCATCTATAAATTCAGAAAGCAGTTTTCCAGCCAAACAAAACCAGACATTTGAAGAAACGCGAATAACTGAATCCAGAAAACATGCAGGTTCACTCTAATCTTTGTGGAAATTTGATTCTAGATTATACGCGCCTTGAAAAAAAACACAAATCAAAATAATTTATCTATTAGCAACAGACTATGAAGGAGGATGAGACAACAGTAATGCATTACCATCGATAAGGAAACCTAGCAAATACTTCATGCCATTCACTAAGATAACAAAATAAAATAACTTTTATATCAATTTTTGCTTTGACCCATAGCATTTTGATGGGTGGCATGGATTAATACATTGGTTGTAGCTCTAAGTTTTCATCTGACCACCCAAAATCAACAGGAATTTTATTGTTATTCAACTACCGTCAGGCAAAACCACAGGTAAACAGAAATCATAATGTTATCAAAAGCCCACAGCAGTGAGAGACTCAATATATTTGGAAAAAAAAAAGTTTCGTGCAAGAACAGTTTATCAGTGATAAATAAGCAATATGCTACTAAGGCTTGCTACATAAATCAGGAAAGAACTGGCTGAGACAATGTTAGTCTGACTAATACCTTAGTTAACAGTCCATATCAGAGACCTCACTCCACTCCCAGTGTTCATAACTAAATGTTTAGTCCGTCTGCTCTGCAAGCCCCTGTCAAGGTCAGGCCAGCTCCCCAGCCACTGAGAGTGCCAGAGGCAGAGCGCACACGGAATGAGGGAACTGTCACATACATATTGTTACCAGCCCCTGTGTAATCTTCTCGTGACACACATCATTATCTTTTACATTAAAAGCATAGGAAGGTTAAACAATATACTGCATAGAGCTTACGTACCACACTGATACACACAGTAACACATTCAGACGTAAGATACAGCCAGATAACTCTTGGCTGTTAGTGTTGGGCAAGCTCTGATACCTCTATCATCAGGTATTTTGCATACACAGTTTCAAATTACAGTGAATTAATAATATGATTTTTATCAGCAGGTAAAATGAAGCCTTTTGTTGTCAAATATTAGCGCGCTCTTTCATCCTTAAATTCATGCATTAAATACTTACTGAGGACACAAACAAGACTTTCAACCATAGCAAGAGTACGTTAATTCCATCAGACGTTATTTATGTTTTACAATTAAAAAAATGGAACAAATAATTTGCTCAGTACTTTCTTTTCCAGATACTTGTTCACTCAGGACACTCAAACTTGAATCCAAATTAACTGAACATTTGGCTTTAAAGTTCTTTAGTTAAATTAGATCAAAGTCTCTGATTTGGAATATAAGTGAGCACACTTAGGTTTGTCTCAATTTTTTAGTGAATTAAAATAAATCAAATTAAGGCCATTGCAATTCTGAACCAGAAAGGTTCAACAAGCATTTGATCTAATTTAACTAACATAAATTTGGCCATTTAGTGAATTCGAAGAGATGGAACCTAATTTAATTAATCTACTTTAAAAATCAATTTGGATTAGTTTTCCTGAATGACCCTGTGTAGACAAACCCCGTTCTCCTAACACAGATAAAAGTATTACTGTGCTCACCTGCACATATCGATAAGAGATTACTAGCTCTTAGGTAAGAAAGTGCTGAATCAGCTAACAAATATCCCAGGTGGCAGCAAAATTATTTACCTCTGCTAGACTGACCAAATCACTATGAATTATTATAAGTGGAAGCATGCAGAGAAGCAAAAACTTCCTATGGACTTTCCAAGCTCACTGTCCGGGAATGATTTTGGTTCTGTACTGATGACTGCTACTGAAATAGCAATGGAGCAACACCAACCAGTTGGCACCTGCCAAGTGTGCTCCTTGTTCACTTAAGTCCTAGTCAGCATCAGTGACAGCTTTCAAGAGAGTCGCACAAAGAGCTCAGGTGAGGTAATGCCAAGAGCAACCGTGTCCTGTCATCCTCAGGTGCCGGATGGATATTCCCAGATCTGCATCACCTCCTACGTGCCCTATACTCAACAGAAGTAAACCAGCTAGCAGGAAATATTGGGGAGAGGGACATAGAGAAGCGTACCCTGCTGTAGCTTGGCATCTGCCTTGGGGTGTACATTGAGTTTTCAGTGAAGGCCAGACTCTCAGTTTGCATCCACACTTGCACAGCTTTGTCTACTGGAGTACAGAGAACTGAGACTTTCTCCTACATTTTTCACAATACTCTATATGGACTGGAACAGTTCTCCAGTTCATTGCCTGCTGCAACCCACTTAGGAGAATGGTGATCACCAAATTATGAGGTAGAGTAGGTATTTTAATGCCTTCTGTTGAAACTGTGGTGTCGAGCAGCAAAAACAAAGCCTCATTCTGCGTTCAGAGGCAGTAAGTAGATGGGACCAGGACACTGCAATCAGCAACAAGAACAGAGATATAGCCAGGGGTATCTGCACGAGCAGTCCTGAGAGCAGGATGGGCTGGACAGCTTGGCTCCCCTTTCTTCCTGGTGAATGTCCAACCACTGGGCTTCAGAGCATGCTCCACACTGAATGCTCACTCCGCAGGCACAACCATCTCTTCCTACTCTGTCTGCATCAGAAGCAAAAGCATCCCAGCTGCAGAGATGCACTCTTATTTGGCTTTGGTTATTATCAGTATGCTGCCTGTCATGAATACCACCGCAAAGCACTTAGGTCCTATTCACTACACATAGGATGAAGGCACACAACTCCAGATTGTGGATTCTGTCTAGAGGGCCAAATGCATACAGCTTAAGTGCTGCAATGCTGAAACCCCTAAGTCTAAGTACTGTAGCCAGAACATCAAGGGTGTAGATTAGAGAAGCTCTCCTGAGGCTGAAATTATCTAGTCTGATGCTGAGAAAATCAAATTAACTGGTCCACACTTACTGACGGCCCTAGCAGAGCTGCAGGAAAAGACAAAATGTAACTGATAACCAGGTACCGCAATAAAACCAGATCTAGAAAAATTACAGAAAATAAGTTTTCAGCTGTGGAGACAGCTGACCTCATGTTTCAGCATCTCTGCCTCTCCTAAGGAGCCAGCATACACCTGAGTATTTGCTCTGGATTGCCATTGCCTCCTACTACCTATAGTTTATATCCAGGAGTTTCAGGACTAACGAACATTTATATAAAAATAGATTTTTATTTCTGTCTGTGGAGGAGGCTTCTGTAGTTCCCAAAATTGTCACTGATTGAGTTGTATCCAGTTACCTAAAGCTACAAAAATAGCTGCCTCCAATTTGACAGAAGAAGCTGCGAGACTACCAGATATTTACTGCGCCAGTCCTCTTCAGCTCTGTTCTTGTGAGTCACTGCATGGTGAGCAGCAGGGAGCTCAAGACCTCCTATATTTAGCTACAAATAAATCTAACCACCGCTGTTTCATTCACCATTCTGAAAAGGAGCAAGTACCAAACCTTTCACACAAGCACATTCAAAATCAAACACGTTACAGAAGAACGGAGGGGAGGTTTGTGAGGATTGCACTGCCCTGTTTGAGAAGACGAGCACAAGCCAAGCCATTTCTGTTGAGACAATTCCCAGGGAGTCTGAGGTTTCTTGCATTTTAACTGAGATATCTTCAAATCCACCTTTGCTATTTACTGCCTTTCTAAAGTATGTGAATATTACCATGTTGTTTAATTATTTATATCCAAATTTCATCATTTTGGTAGTTTCTTAAACAACTGGGAAGAATTTAACCCCAGAATGTGGCTGCACTGTTCTATTTCAGTGCTTTCTTGTTATTCTCCTCTCAAACTACTAGCGGCTATTGAATTCAAATTGCCTTTCTCTCGTTGTCATGCATTTGCTTTAATGCTTCAGAAAGTCACCAGAGAAATGTTTGCACAAGCCCTTGGGTGCTGAACCAAGAACACTTAATACTGTAATACACATAAACTAACATACTTGCATCCAAACACTGATTACCCTTTAAGTACGTTAGCCATTTCTTTAAATCATTAGACTTTAAGCTCCCTCTACAGCAGGTTCTTGCTGGTTTCCTAATAATTTCTCCCACACATTTTCAGATGCAAATATAACCAGTTGTTTTACCTGGAGGCAAGCATTAAGTAGTTTGGTGCCCATACATCAGTTTGCCCAATACCGTCACATTTGGAGCTCCCATTTTTCCTGCTCTGTTTGAGGATCCTAATTTTTAACACACACGTTTGAGAAAACACAGATGAATACAAACATCACTCAAATTTTCTTCCTCCTCTTTAAATTCAGCAGATATAAATATACTACAAATAAGTAAATATTTAACAACTAACAAGCATTCAGCAGTTAGGATGTGTCCTTGTTTACTTTTGCCTTGTGGGCTTTATGCCTTGCAGCGTCTTTACTCTGTACCATGCCTTGCCTGTTGCTTACAAGGAGAGGAATGCATTTTTATTCTCTGTCACTATTAATTCAAACATATATCATCGATCTAATGCCAAAAGCAATGGCAGGGACAACTACAAAGCCACATGGAGGCACCTACACCAAATGCTGCTGGAAGATAGTTGAGAAGACTGTGAAGGGAAAGGGCTATAGTCTCCTTCACACCGGCTCCCATTGGGTACAGCCTGAAAAAAAGGCTGTATTTGAGTTAGATGCAGCTCTTCTGTGACATCCTAACAATAAAATGCAGCAAGAAAAATAATTTTTATATGCATTCTCTTATATACCATCACTCCTGATCAAATACATACTCCATAATTCTTTGACTTTTAACAGTTATTACTGTTTCCCCAAATATTTTGGGCACATTAATCAAATAATAAAATCAACAGGAAAACACACTTTCCTCATAAAGAAGTAAATATATTATTTAGTGAAGCAGATCACATTTGTCTTTCTGAAATTTATTTTCAGACACTTACTTTTCTGAGAGTAATTCAGATCAAAAATGATGATGTCAAAACAAATGTGTTCTAATACATCCTCAAAAGACCCAGAGTTTAATTCATGGTCCACACTGTCCTTGTATAAATATCTATAGCCTTAGCAATGTAGTCTTTTACAGTGCTCACATGACTAGACACAAAGCAGGGTTTTAAAGCATGTGAGTTGAAGTGTGACATGAACACGAGTCTTTTTTCCTTGAGTTTAAAACCTGTTTCATTTTAGAAGCTCACACCATCTCATGATTCTCTAATGTCTGTAAACTTTTTGAATTTTCAAACAAGTGAAGATATACTTCTGAACAAACTATATTCAGGAAAAGAACCAGGGAAACAAGCTGAGGAAAGAAAATACCTGGGTAACAGTCAAAAAGTTAGTCCCCATACCACCAGTTAAGCTACAGTTTAAGCTTTAACAGTCAGCAGCTCTTTACTACCTTCTCATACATCAGAAAATCACCATCCTGTGTGATCATTATACATTATATAATTATTTATAATTATATAACTTTTTTCACATTAGGTATCTGACTGTCTGCATGTAGGTGCACAATCAGGCTTGCAATTAAGATAGAAAAAGGTGTGTGCAATGCTACAGCAGTACCGTATGTGCTGCCTAAATTCCCTGGGAATGCTTATGAGACTAAGCAATATTTGTCCCTGATCAGCGGTAGTCTTAAAAGTATGTGCAAGAGGCCGGGTAAGACCACTCTGTTATTGCAAGAGAATATCTAGTAGGTGCAGTAGAAGAGTCCCCACCCCTTGAAGCATCAGATTTCTTAAAATGATCAGGATTTGTGCAATGTATTATCATTCTTCTTGCTACAGAACCTGCCTGGGGTTTCCAGCTCGCCTTGAAAACAGGGCTCTCCAAACAACTTTTTACAAACCTGAACAAAGAACCTAAAATTCCTCAGCAAACTATCTAGTTTGTTGCTCGCTTTTTCGATGAGCTTTTGTGCAACGCAGCACACAGTTTCTGTCCACTTACAACGATATATTTACCAAGAACTTGGTCATACTTGGCAAATGAAGAAAATCTAATTCTGTGACTGGTTTTATCATGCTATGATACAGGTTAATATAGAATAAGCGATTGGTACTTCTTGTCATTTATCTCAAAAATAAAAAGCTATAGCAGGCAGTATGTAAAATTTAAAAGTGGGCAATGAAAAAACACAGAGGTATTTAAGGTACCTCATAAGGACAGAAACCTGAGAGACAGGAAAGACAGAAGTACGCAAAGTAGGGTACATAATAAACCAATGCAGAGATAATACAGTGACTGTTTTCTATTTATAAACTCAGCAGAGCAAGGGAATAAAGAATGAAACTGAAAGGCAAAGACAACACATTTAAAATTAATAAAGATATTCTAATTTTAACATATTTTTATTTTACTAAATTAATAAAGTTCTTTTTTTTATTTCTAAACCATGCATAATTAACATGGAAGTTGTTCCATGTATATACATATAGGAAAGATATTGACATATGTGTATCTGTCATCCAAAAAGCTTAGAGGGATCTGAAATGAGATTACATACTTACATAAGATGACGGGAATACACAATTACAACAGATAAAAAGAGCATTAAACCCCTGCAGTGCTTCACAGAATAAACCATGACAGATGCTTATTGAGCAGCATCGCCAGATGTGGGATATTGGAAAAAAGATGTTACTGGTTTGCTCCAACACAGCCATTCCTGATTTTCTCCATTGACAATGCTGAAAGTCAGGGAATGGGCAAGCCCACTTGCTGTCCCAGTTGAACTTCTTAGTTTTAGTTCACTATGAGAATAAGAAAAGCAAAGGTGTGTGGTGGTTCAACCTTTTTTGCTTAGATTATGACTCTGGCATTATCAGATGGCTCCACATTCTCAGAAATTTGCAGGATGTCATTCTCATTCCCAGTTCCCCACTGATAATTTGCTAGGCCCAGGCATGGATCACTGTTTTCTGTGTGAAGAGGAGATGGAAAATCTGACCTTTTTTGGGAACAACCCAAAGCTGAAAAAGGTTTTGAAACAAATGAATGCAGAAAAGGGCAATACTGTGTTGAAGCACCCAAATATAAGCCTTTTTTAGGCAACGAGAAGAAGATCTACACAGAAGAAATTATTTAATATTACAATAATCAACTTCAGAGTTGTAGGAAAAAGGACAATAGCTCATATGAATGTTAGGGATGTTCGGGGATAACACAAGAAAGGCTTTTGAGCCAGCTATTTACGATTGAAAATCTGTTAATTAATGGAAAGCCTGAAGGGATAACAAAGGATTGATGGCAGTCCTCCTGTGCATCGCCCTGCAAATAAGCTTGTTTGGCCCACTGAAGGCTGAAAGGCGGTAATTCCCTCTCAAGGAAGGTATTTTTAGAGGTGTCATCAGCAGAGGAAAGCTGTCTGACATCTCCCCCCTGCCCCACAATGTTGTTATCAGAGTCAGGCCAGTATTGTTCCCCCAGGAATCCTGCCTGCCCGCTTCCGGCCCAACTACAAGGCAGAGCAGAGGTTAAGGATGCCGAAGACAACGGGAGGCCGTTGTGCCAGGAAGGGATCAAATCAGACTCTTTAAAAGCCCACCTTGAGTTTTGAGTCATGGATCCCTGCCACAGGAGGCAGCTATATTTACAGAACGCATGTGCCGTTGAGTTGAGGGGGAAAAAAGTGACGGTAGCGAAACAGGATTTTGGTTTCATTATTTCCCCCCCAGAAGTTCACTGAAAAGGAAATGCAACCGGTGCTCCCACCCCAAAGCCCCACAGCTCAGTGAAGATGTACGTTCTTCCCCTGCAGCGCCGGCCACCTCTGCCATTCCGTCAGGAAAACACCAACCAGCACTCACTGGGATCCTGCAGGTCACCCAGAGGAGCCTGCGGACAGAAATGGTAGGGACACCACAGCTGCACGAAATTGCAACCTTTAACAGCAGTTTTTCTTCCAGCACAGAACAATGGCCCTGGGAGAAGAGGGACGTCTGCATGTGTGTGTGTGAGCTAAAAGGTACTGTAGCAAACACGTTGGCTTTCACTCAGCTGTAGAGCCCTCCGGCCCTTTTTCTGCAAATTCATGCAGCGGTTGCATATCCACCAGGAGTGGCCAATATGTCGTTTAACAGGTGAGAGGCACAGCTTCTCAGCCAAGCCAGTACGGGCAAATCTGATGTCTTCCTTGGGAATAAAGCATGTATTACCCTCTAGTGCTGAATTACAGCTTCAGCCTCTGAAATCTACAGCACGGACAGCAGATTGTCCCTATTTCACTACTGCCTCTGTAATACTCTCTGCACAAGCCCCTGCTACATTTCCAGCTGTAGTGAAATTGTCTGCTTGCAGCTTTGTGACACCCATGTCACAGCTCTCCAGCTCTGCAACCCTTAGTCAAAGATGTGGGCCACTACACTACCAGACCCTCACATCTACATTTGTTCCTCCTGTGTTTTAATGCACAATTCAAAATTGCCTTCTCCTTGTTTTTGAACTCCTTTACTGATGTGTGGCAACCAATCTCAGATCGTGCTGCCCTTTAAATCAACCCTTCTCTTCATTTTGCATTGGCCATTGAAGATGCAGCAGGCATGAAAGGTCACATCGTCAGAATTCCTTATCTTTAATCAGACTTCCCTTTCCCCCCTCTGCTTTAATCGCTTTCCATCTCATTTCAGATCTCAGCAGACTTTCTTCCCCTCCCTCATTCTTGCTGAAGTTTTCCTTCCTTCTGTTAGCTTATGTGATAAAAGGCTCATCTGCACACACACACCTTCTATTACTACTTAGTTCTGTAGCTATGTTATTTAGGCTTGCACAGGGTTTTCAGAGCGTAAAATCCATGGACAATAGGGGGAAAAAAAAACCAAACACAAAACCCAAGTCTAATATACTCTATAACCTCTTATACTACATTACTGAGGAGCAAGAAAGGAAGCTTGGACTCATTTCTGGTAATGAACAGAAGAGAAGCAGGAGATGACAAGGCTCTGGCCAAGAATCCTTGATGGGCTGGTGCATTGTAAAGATCTGTTCAGATGTCTGTTACAACTGAAAGAACCTAACTGCACTGCTCTTTTGAACTCTAGCCTCCCACACACAGCAAAAGAAATGGAAAAGCAGTGTTACTAAGTGAGACCAAAGGGTCTTTTAGCTCAGGATCTTCAGCAAAAGGACAAAGTGATCACACAGAGGCACATTCTAGGGTTATGCTCCCAGCTGTAGGCAGACCAGCATTGTCCTGAGCCACAGGCGTAGTACCTGTGGGCTTTGACAGAGATTTTTCCGTGTTTCATGACATGGTTTTATTCCATCTCACTCAATTTCCCTGTGTTTTCTGAACCCATGTATGTGTCTGGAACATACAATATCCTTGATCACACAACACATGAAGCACCTCCCTTTGTCCTGAACCTGCCATCTGTTAGCTTCATTGGTTGCCTCTCAGATCCGAGACAAACATCCTGGATGAGAACCACTCGCTCTTCACCTTTTCCATTTGTGCTTATTATTTCCACTGCTCAATCCTCTCATTCCAAGGATGATAAGTCCTGGTTTATTTAATCATTTACTTGTGCAGAAGCTCTTCCATACCTTTTTTTTTCTTTATTACTCTGCATTGTACCTTCCGCAGTTCTATTCATCTTTTCAAGAGATCGGGGGGGGGGCAGAA
>NW_008795023.1:589156-605854 GCF_000699145.1 Aptenodytes forsteri | reverse complement strand
TCTCTATTCGGGGATGTGGGGGGGGGGGGGGGCAGAACCATACAAGTCCTAGGTTTCTGCAGTGCTGCCTGCTTTGTTCTTTATTCTCCACATAATCATCCCCAATATTCTGTTTCTTTGACTACTGTTGAGCACAGAGATAATGATTTTACGGAATTACCTGTTATAATTCCAAGATTTTTTTCTTGAATGGAAACAGAACGTTCAGAGCTCACTGGCACACATACAAAGTTAGGATAATTCCTCCTCTCCCACCGGAACACACACCTTAATATTTCATACAAGAACTGAATTTCACCTGCCATCTATCACCCCACTCAACACTTTTAATCATATATTTCAAATTAGTATTTAGTTGAATAAACATCCTTCTTACATGTTAGTGTTCACTTAGTGAGCTTGCATAGCTTAGGTTACATTAAGCAGAAAATAAACCTTCAAAACAAATAACAAATACTTGTTAGCTCAAGTAGCGTTACCCCCCTCCAGTATGAGTTTACTCAGCTGATTTATTACTCACACACTGCTATTACACAGTGCTCTAATACCTTGGTGTGTTCTATTCTGCCTGAGTGCAATCCAGGTAGATTTTTCTTTCTTCCCTCCAGGTACATTTGTTCAGACAGGCTCAAAACAACACTAATGGCTCACTATTTTTACATTATCTAGTGAAGCTAAGAAGCATACATGGGAATGATTTGAAGTGTTCATAGATGCTTTGTTTTCCTTGTAATCAGTTTAAGCTGACTTTCTGTCTGCAATGCACATCAGCAGCTGACACACCAGAAGATACAGCAAAGAAGGCAGTCAACATGTACAGGTAATAAAATACATTAGTGAGAAGATAGGTGAGCTGAGTTAATAGGTAGTTTTCCCTTCTGTGACCCTCTAAAAATAAATAAAATATCAACCCTTCTAAATAACTAAAAAGGTATCTAAAAAATCTGTGACTGACCAGAATTTTTACCGTTTTATTTGTGGAATTTAAACCTCGTTTACATTTTTCCTGCTTTTTTCTGCCCCAAAGGCTGGGGGAGTGAGGTGTTTATTTACTTGTTTGTTTGTTTATTTCCTTCTTCACACCTGGGAACTTCTGGGAATATTACAGGTTTTAAAACAATCACGCTGGGCTTAGGACCATGCCTGAGATGTCAGCATCACAAGACCAAGCCGTCAGTCACTGAAATGCAAACCGTCCGGCTGGGCTGGGTGCCACGGTGTCGGGGTGCAGGAGCAGCCGGGCACCTGGCAGCGCACACTTATTGGGCAACTCTTACAACCGCCCAAAGAAGCATCTCAAATGCCGCCCTGCTTCCCAGCTTACAACTTGAATAATGGCAGACCCCGGCTAATAACTTGGGACTGTAGCAACGCACACAACCCTCAGCCACTGTTCCTTGCATACAGACATGCAACCCTCTTCAGTTGCAGAGGGTTGAATGGAGAGCCCATTCATTCCTGGGCTGTTATACGACCCACAGTCCCTTTGCCAGGAGGCAAGGGGGGGAGGGGGAGCAAGGGCCACGAACTCCAGAAACCACTGAGTTTTGGGGAGAAAGCAGAGCCGCTTCTGCTGCTACATTTTTTTCCACAGGACAGGTGGGGAAAAAACCTGAAGCCTAAAGCGAAAGCCCAGCTATCTAGGGGCGGTTAGACCTGCAGAGCTGCTGGGGCAAATGGCAAAGTGAAAGCAGAGAACCACAGAACAGTAAGAAAAATCAGGCCTGAGCAGGTTAGGAAAGACAATTAATTTGAACTGAGTGAAAAATTAACTCAGGAAGCAGAGAGCTGATTTACGTGCAGGATTGATTTATTTGTCCAAACGGCAAGTCAAAGTCCCAACAAAATGAATCCACACTTGCTGTTCCTGGATGCACAAACAGGGCGCTACGCGATTGCAGCAGAGCACTCAAACCTGCAAGCCAATTCCCACAGGCAGACACACCTGACGTCTGTAAAAGAGTTTCACGAACGTGCAAAGTCATAGGCCGAGTCTGTCCAGGCAGTGGACGCAGAAACCGAACACAGGGCACCATCGCTCTTTGCCGTTCCCCTGCTCACCACTGCAGTACACACGCGGCAGGCAGAGGTGTCTAGAAAGGAGTGCTCGACAGGCCGCACCTGGCTGGCACCCGGCCAGCTGTTCGGCTCGATGTGCACACCTTCTAAAAATATCAATGAGCTTTTTTTTTTTTTAAATTGTACGTTCATGCATCATGTCACTTTTTAGTTGCTGGACAAAAGCCAAACTGCCCTGCCGCTAGCAGGCTGTGTTAAAGTGGAAATCTGTTTTACAAATTATTGAACTATTAAGTCATGCCGTATGTATGCTGTTCAAAGTATTAAAGGGTTGGGCGGCAGTAGGGTACAAATATATGTATCTTTAAGTTCAGGTTAAGATGCAGGTTGCCAGATGTAGGGGACAAGATTACATCTCTGATACCAGCCCTCCACATCTCTAAATTTCTGAATCCACGTGCCAGGCAACGCCCCAGCGCTACACTGGATCATGCAACAGGCCTAGTTTGCTGCACGTGGCCCGACCTTCATGATAAGGAAATCCCAGTGAGCACCCAGAGAGGAGCCCTGGGCAGAGACACTCTGTGAGGGTCTCTGGCTGTAACCCTAATAAAGCAGTTCTGCAAAAAATGCACGTACTCGAAACACAGGCAATGGTAGTAAGGAGATCCTGCTGAAGTGAGACATCTGAAACTCAGGTGAAAACTAGTATCTGTTGGTCACTAACAGCATTTTTATTCATAAATAGAGATTACAAACAATGTTTCTCCTATTTTTCTATCAATTTACATTCCTGTTCCAAGAATAGATATGAAAACAGACAAGTCAACATTACCCTCTAACCGGTTTCCCTTTCTTTAGACAGCACAAAACTTCAGTACCTAGGAATTAACCACTGGTTTGCTGCCTAGAGCTGCTCAGAGGAATACTCTTCTTCAGTTACAAACACTTAAACTCAACTATTTTCAATGCATGTCTGAACCACGGTTCTTATTCTAAACAGATGCTGAATTTGTTTAGTCCCTCTGCCTGCAGTGGTGGATGAAGTGTAGACAAGCAGAGCCTCAGTGATTTCTGTATGTGCTGCCCAGATGTTACCTACTGCAATAGATATAACATCATAAAAAAAAATAAGGTTTCTTTTTCTGTTCTTAAATACTACTCATGGAAAACCTGGCCCTCACGGATGTTCAGTGATTATACGCACACAGACAATGTTAGGCATATGCAAGAATGTAAGAGAGATTAGGATCCCAGATGTGTGGATCAGATTCTGCCGTGGTCTACTTTTAAGAAAATATCCATATTCTCTTTATGCTCTGAGTTCTGGGTTCTCACAAAACCCACATCAGGGCAGCCTTAAACTCATACGCTCTTACTTTAGAATGAAAGTCACTTGTGGTATTTCACTTCAGAGGAAGACTAGTTACAAAAATTGCAATAAGGCACTCAACCCTCTGAAATCCAGCTACCACATCTTTTAGTGATTTGCGTAACTTCTTCCTTGTGATAGGCATGAAAACTATTGTTTAAAAAAGAAAAAAGATTAAAAAAAGCATTCCACCTAAAAGTACCACAGACTATCCAAAGATCAAATGGCAAGTAAATACCATGAAGATTTAGGGAAAATAATTTCCCTTAACATAAGATTCAACTGCTCCAATGTAACCTTAATTTCCTCATAAAAGTAATAAAGTGAATTTTATTTTAGTATAGAAGTTCTTAAACAGGCTGTGTAAATCAAAAACAATAAACAATTTTCTCTACAGCTATTATCAGGCAATGCTTTAAAATAAAATAATAACAAAGAGAAGAAAATTAACTACCTACAAGTGAAAAGGGAAAAAGCCATTAATGGGACAGGGATACTGAAATATTAGTAAGCCAAAATTTTCTACCCAGACCAGTTTATTTCCTCTAAGTGCTTCATTTAATCCTCCTTGAAAAAAAACCCCACCCTGTCTCCGTTCTCTAATGTACAAGGTTAAAAGCAGGCAATATTTTGCAAGTTGTTTACTAGGGCAGGAAACTCCCGAGACTCCGAGGAGTTTCAATCGGGCTGGGCGATGACTAGCAGGGCAAGAGGACAGCCTGAAGAGCCTTCTGCTGTTCTGCACTTCTTCTCGAGATTGAAATTATCTTCTCTACTCTTCCTCCGGTTAATAAATATGTAAATACAACCTGGTGGCAGAAGTATGGAGTGTGGGAATTAAGCGAGACTCATGGTGAGAGCTGGAGAAGCTGGTTACACAGCAGCCAGGCTACGCTAATAACCTCCGCTCTCAATGGGCATGGTCTACTGCAGAACACATTTTGATAGAAACCTACTAAAATAGTATGTGCAGCCACGGTTTCACTTCTAATGTCCCAGCATAGAGCAAAAAGAAGGATTCAACTAAGCCAATGATGGAGAAAAACTAATTTCATGGTAAAATAATTCTAAAATATATTTAAGGTACATTGGCAAGGCTACTTTAAAGGGAATCTGCATTACAAAACACGTAACGGAATTGAAGACTATATTCTGACGTTCTCCAGCTGCTAAAAAAATAGTTATTCTTTATCACTTTCTGACTACAGTATTTTATGTAAACAATTTTCTGAGAAGAATACTTCTTCCTTTCTTCGCTGTATTGGTTTGGGATTTATTTTTAAGACAGAATAGAAAGAGCTGCTGCTTCTCTATTATCCAGAATTTCTTTTTTTCCTCTTAGAGGACACAGAAAAATAGGATGGAGAGAAAAATTGAAAATAACATTTTAACTGAAAAGGCAACTGTCTAAATATGAACCCTAACACCTGATTACGAGAAGTTACTTAGAACAAATGTAAAATTATGGTTTGGCTTTTACATATGACAGTACCAGGAGCCACTGCAGAAAACTTGTCAAAGCAGCTGTAACTAAACTTTGCACATTTACCGAGTGAGAAATGGAGGGCTGTTATGCACTCCCTGCTGCAGCAAAACGTTTGCAGGCACAGCAGCTTAATGTTAGACTGAAACGGAATAGTGAGGTTTTCAAACCTGTGCTTCTCCAAGAGCAAAATATTAGATGTTTGAACAATACCTGGGATCCTGAAATGAGGGCTTTAACTTTTGACTAGAACACAGAGTACCTGAAAATATCATTAGAGATCGTAGATTGCTACTGTATTCACTACCAGGTTAAAAACCCCCAATCTATTAAAGATCAAATAGTTAGTACATGAGTCTTTTAAAGAGAAGTGTAGTATAATTTTTTCAAAAAGCAGAATTATAAAGGAAAAAAGAGCTAAGACCGACAGAAATGTAAATACATTTAACAAAGAGCTTAATTAAAGCATGCAGTGCCATTCAAAATCCAAATTTCTGGTTAATGCATTTATGTTTGCAATACCAAACTTCATTACAAAAATTATATATAAAGAACAGTTTAAATATAGTATTTTTCTCTCATTTATTCATCTTGTAACTGGAGAAGCAAGTCCGTTGGCCAGAGAAAGCTAGTTTAAAATCACATTATTTAAATTATACCACTTTTCTGTAATTGCAAGGTCTTGTTACTATTAAATGTGATGCTATTGGATATAGCATAACTCGGATGTAACACTGAATTTGCAGACCAGAGCTGAAAAGGAGTATTGATTTAATTTCCACAGTTAAAAAAAAAAAAAAAGCTGAAATGGATCACACGTAGAAATAAATTGGTTCATTTTTACTTCATGCATAATGTGAAACTAAATGGTCAAAAAATGAAAGATGAGCACAGTATGACACCACTCAATTATCATTTCTTTAACAACTCTTGCTGGTATGCAAGATGTATTTTGTTGTATGAATTTCAAAATTATTTACAAACCCCACGGCCAGTTGCTCTACAAAGGCTCTATTTGGTTAGAAAAAAGCTGTGGAAGAAGACCATAACAGAAGGAGTATTTTTCTTTCCTTTTTTTAAAAACCAATTTTATTCTACCATTCTCTTTTATAGGCACAAGCCTTTAACAGCAACTTATCCTGTTGCTTTCTGTATATCCTTCCTCGTCACATCAGAAGCTGGAAATGGTTATGAAGGACATCTCATAAATGCTGACCTGTACTGCATCTTGACACATGTGATGTGATCTGCACTGCAGCCAAATCAACCTTCATTTCATTCCTGACATTGATCCATGTCACCTGTCCAAGGAGCTCCCCTGGTCACTACAGCAATACTGCTGAGAACAAGTTTTACTTATGCTCCAAGACAGGAAAATACAATCATCTCTCCTCGCAATGTCCCCCATCTAGCCACAGACCTTTTTCTCCCATGTTTTTCTTGTTTCTCAGAAGAAAATTGTAAGATTATGGTTATTTTTATGCTTATAATTAAGATTATTATTAGCTCGCTGGCTTTCTCCCCCTAAGGGATTTCTCAGGTGCTAACAGACCCTTGCTCAAGCACTGTCCTAAACTATGGATTGCGCTGCAGTCCTGTCTTGCCTGCTTCTGCCTATACTCTGTATTCATTTCACCAGCTCCCACTCTAGTCCCTGTTTGTTTTGCTAATGGACTTGCTGCCACAGCATACGTAAAAGTAATAGCAATATGATCAGGGAATTTCAAGTCCCCAAAACGCAATCTGAAAATGTCTCGCTTTCTACACTGCATTGTTACTATAGCAAGTAAAAAAGTTCACAGCTGAGAAAATGCCGAGAGCAAAGAAACCCAAAAGCCAAAATTGGATGTTGCAGCTTGAACATCAGATGTATCTGTATGCGAATCTTCATCCATTTGTAGTTGGTGTGGTTTTTTTTTAAAAAACCCTACGTTATTGTTTATTCTGAATTTTAGTCATTCACTTCAGATAATGAGAAAACATATCACATGGATGACCTTTTATAATTAGACTGACAGACCACCTATGCAAAGCACTTCAGTTCTAGCCATTGTGGAGCTTTACTTTTGGACCACGTGACCGAGTTGAATGGCGGCCCTGGGCAAAGCAATTAATCTCACTTTATCCCAATTTCTCTGTAAGAAGTTATACTATTACTCTTTTATCTAGGGGACAGAATCCGTGAGTTACATTGGTAAATATTCTGAAGGTGAAATTTTGCATCAAAGGTCTTCCAAACCCAAACTCAGCGTTAGCCCATGATGGCTCAGTTTCCAGTTCTTCCTGTGATATAGGAGGGATGACACATTGCTCTTGCTAAAAGTGAATGTGTTTCAAACCAAATGTTTACAAAGAGAGAATTGTCATATGCAGCTAAGGAAAGATGGATAAAACTTGCCAAAATTAATATTATGAAAAAACTATACTCTTTTAAAAAATAACTGCGGAAAATTCAAGAGACTTGGATGGACTTGTACATATTTAACGAAAACTTGTTTTCTATTCTACCTCAGAGGCACATGATGATGATATTTCCAGGGCTAAATTAACATGGCCAATGTTCTGGAATGTAAATAGGCTCCTATTGATTAAATTAAGCATGGGGTGAACTTAAGCTGTTTTATCTGACCGTCGGTGAATGTTTTGCTGGTTGGGAATTTTCCCAAAGAGGAACAGAAGTGCTTGGAATCAATACTGTCCAAACCAATTTTTTCTCACTGTTATCAAGGACAACCCTGTAATTAAGAAGCAATTCCCTTAAACCATCCACCACAGTACACAGGAATGAGAGTCTAAGACAGCTTCTCAGAGATACAGTTTGCACGTTGCCTGGTGGGTTTGAATAATGTTATCACCCAAGCAGGCTCTTAAGTGTATATAAAAGGCTTCATTGCAACTAAATTTTACTTGCTGGTTCGAAGAAAAATGCCTTTCATATTTACCTTGGTTTAAACAGACATCATCCTGAAGAACTCAGGGTTCTATTAGGTAAATTAGATAAAGTCAAATTAGTCTGAGTTTTTAGTTTTGTAATAACCTTGATATCTAGGAAATCCTAGCTGCATTGCAGAACTATAGGAAATTTACTCTAATCCACAGAGATAACACTGCTTATCGATCTGCCTAATAACTACTGCGATGTTTGACTCAAGAGATCCTGTCTCAACACACTCCAAAAGCATATTCAGTAATTTCATTACAGCAGTAGCTGTGACACATCCTCACAATGTACCTGTTCCATCCATGGTCCCATCGCAGAACCCCCTCCTGAGATCTGAGGTTTGCAGAACATACTGTGTGCTGGTCTTTTTTTTGTACCTCCTCACTCTCTCTGTATTTATATCGAGGTGGGAAACAGTTCTCCCCACCCAGAATTCATAAGGTTTCAAAACAAAAAACCTCCTGAAATTCAAATTACAATAAGATCTAGAAATGGTTACCAACAGAAATAAGAATCAAAAAGTTTACCTTGAATTTCTAAAAGAGAATTTATTGAGTTGAACAGCCTTACCACGGGATTTTTTCTTTTTTTTGTTTTTAGATATAGTTTATCCATAGGAAACATGAACTGCTTTATAAGTCACCTCTAAATTTGGCAGAATCTGGAGTTACAAGTAATTTTATTAGAAATAAGCATCAAGGTAGAATAGAAACACAAATAAGGTAAAATGATGTTCAGCTTCTAGCACAGTACTCGAAAACAACTGTACAACAAATGTTTGAATCAAACGATTTTGTCCACATGAGCTATTTATTAGAACTACCACCTGTCCTGGCAAAGACTATTGATTATTTAATAACTCTCACGACTGAATTGTTTAGTTTCAAACACAGTAACTGGCAAATGACTTTTGACATGTGTGTTCCTTGTTGAGAAGCTGTTTCCATATTATTAGATAAATTTAAAAAAAAAATGTATTTTAGGATACATTTACCTATAAAACCGATGCACTTCTGTTGTCTATCTCAGAACCTGGAAGGGTACATAGACAGGACTTCTCAGAATGAGTAATAAAGCACAGCAGCTTGGAAGAAACGAAGCACTGTAATTTTGCCTTTTTATTCATTAATACTTCAATGCCCTGCAGACCTGCTTCTTCTCACCAAGCATTTGAGTAATGTGTGGTTCCTGAAGTCCTGCAGCTCTTTCAAGGAACATCATCAACTTTATAAAAAGGAAAGGGGTTTTGGGTAAAAAGCGATTACTCAAGTTAGATGGTGCTTTAAAAGTTATTTCAGCTGTAAGACAGAAAGGGTGAACTATGGAAATGTTCTTTAAGAAATGGGATTGAACATCATGAAATCGCGTAAGACCTGTGTGACTGAGATGTTTTCCATTTATCAGGCAAGATAAACAAGGCAAAGGCAATGTTAGCTACAGATCAGAACAGAAGACAAAGTTCCTCCAAGTTCAGAAAGCATTTTATGTGACTATTTTTCCGCATCAATATTCAATCAGCTGCAGGGTAGGTCCCTAGCAAAGTAAGAGTAAAGAAAAGCAGCAATTAGAAACAAATAAACCTAAACCAGTGTTTATGGTTAATACCAGGCCTAATGATAATTTAATACTATGATTTGGCTAGGAATTAATCTAAGTTAACTAAAGTAATGCAACAGTTCTTCCTACCCCACTCTAACTGTGGGGAGTAGAGCAATACATACTGAGTTTTTTAGGCTAAGAATGTACACTGCTGTAATTTCAGGATTATATCATAGATCTTAAAGAAAAATATTTTGGAAATTTGGTTCTCCTCTTGTTTTAATATTTGCTTTACAAGTAAATACAGGATTAGAAACTTGGGGAACCATTAGATAGAGCCCACTTGGAGCTGACGATGTGCGTGGTAATGCAGATGCAGAGAGATGTGACTTCCTCTACCCTGCACTCCAAAGATGGTTTAACAGAGGACAAACATCATCCTATCTCCAAAACATATACACACACCCCCCACAGAAAGCCCCAAGATACGGGCACAGGGGGAGAGAGCAAGGTACTTTCTGCTCCTAAGGCAGAAAGGTATGCAAGACTTAAAAACCAGAGGGGTGAGATCAGGGAGCAGCACTCGGTAGGAGATCAGGCACTCTCTGAGTAGAAGTGAAGGGAGTTCTTGCTCCTGAACTGCCCTGCCTTATTTATCATCCAATGGCTATCTTACCAGGGAAGGGTATGAATGGGTTTGGACCAGGAAATGGGAATGTGCAACTGCTCCCTCTCGTTTTACGAATCCTAAGCACTATACTTCCGAGTGAGACTACTGTGTTGAGACGCTTACAGAAGTGTTTTTGCTTCTCAGGAAGTCACGGTGAACGTATTACGTACGTCATTCATTCTGTCACTTGTATACAAGGTCATCTGTACGCACTTCAAAGGTTCTTCAGGGAGGAGGACACTCAAAAATATTCCAATCTGTGTATGATGTACAGACCTCTGCTAAGGCTGCTTGTACTGCTAGAAGTGTGCACAAGCAGACTTTCAGGCACCGAGGGAATTTAACTGGAGCTACATTAGCTAAAAGTACTTATGGGATTTGGGGCTTGATGGAAATTTGGCAAAGGTTAGGATGACACAATCAGACTCTGACACTTAAATTCCTCCCAGGCCCCACTTCACATCTATCAGCCTTGCTTGGATTGAGCTCTTAGCTTTTCAAAGAGAAGAAGAGAATCAACTTAAAATTAGGTTACGATTAAAACCCAATGGCTGTATGGAGGAAGAGGCAACTCTTGTTGCAGGCTTAGCAGGGTAACTAGAAATGAAAGAGAACCCTTTACTCAATATAGGAAGATGCTACTGAGCCCTGTGGAGGAGAGTTCATGAACTACTTGCATTCAAGAAAGGGGAATATTTTTAGAGTAACCCAGCAGACCCGAACGTCATAGAGAAATGGATAAAGGTAGCAAAGAACAAATCAGAAACATCCTTAGAACAAGGTGACATTTTGCTGTTCCCAAATAAACTCTCTGTTTGAAATAAGTAAAAGGAAACTGAAATAGCAGTGATGAAACTTTTGAAGCAAGTATGTGAGGCAGAACCAAGGAGTCTACGCTGGGAATGTTCCATGTGCAACTTTCTGATATGGAAAAATAAATCAGTAAATTGATGTGAAAAATCCAAGTAAATAAATAATTAGCAACCATAATGCTGGCTAACCCCTTCCCTTCTGAAATCTAATGCAGCTATTAGTCAACCAAAGGAAGATGCTGTGTGATACCAAAGGTTTTTAATCTGCTGTCCTGTTTCTGACAGTGTCCAGTAATAGAGACCTAAAACAGATGATAAAAATAGGCCAAACTCGTAATGCTTTTCCTTTAGCATGTCTTTCCAATTTCAGTGGACTTTTCAGCTCAGGGGTTTCCTGAGCCAGAGATGATATCTTTGTGTTTAATAACCCTCAGCAGATTTTTCTTCCATCAACTTGTCTTTTTCAACACATGAAGACTTTTAGCATACAGAAGCATCCTCTGCTAAAAAGTTTCACTATTTCATTAATTCATGTGAAAAACTATCTTATTATGTTTATGTTGAACCTGTCACCTGCTGACATTTAATAACTCTAGCTTTTAAATTACAAAAAGTAATGACAAACATGTCTCATATAAAACATTATTTAGCTAGAACATGGTTTTACAAATGCTCAGAAGATCCCTTTTTCTTGAAGCAAGAAACCTAGAGGAAAAATTGGTGCAAGACAAGTAACAGTAGAAGTATTTTTTAATATATTTTTTTTTCTCCTTATTCTAGTTGATCGCTTGGCACAGAATCCTAAGTGTTTACTGCATATTAAGTTCAGAGTTGTCATGCTAAGGCTTACACATATATTTGCTATGTCTTGATTCTGTACCAATGGTTTATCATTCTGCAAGCAGTAATCAAAAAGGATAGGACATCTGCAGCATGACCAGCCTCAAAACTCCCGTCAGAGAGATAATGATCCAGTCATCTTAACAAGGGGAGTGTGCAGGAAAGGAGAAAAAGTATGCCATGGATGCCACCAATTAATTTTTAATTTTTCCTGTACAAGCAAAAAGCTAATTATGTTTCCTTGCTTGAATAGCATTTATATTTACAGTAACTTGTGAGAACTTTTTTTTTTTAAGACAGAAAATCCAGGCTTTATGGAAGTCACAGAATTTGTTGAAGTTATCAGGTTAGTTCTGCGGTATCTTTACATTCCATTTCCAAATTTTGGGAAATACATAAATACAATTTATGTATATAAATTGTATAAATACAAAAATAGCATTAGTCAGGAGACCCTACATGATGCATTATTGTAAAACCACAGCCAAGAGTTAAGTAGTTACTATGACCGAGTTATCTTCTGTTTACAATTTCATATTGCAGTTTGGCTTTTTGGTTCTCACTGTATAACAAACACTAAAAGCTGATAATAAAAATGTAATGTAAAAGAAACATACAGTCTCTCTAGTAGACTATTTTAGACTCCAATTTCTGATGGCTTCAAAGTTCTCAAATGTGAATCATAGCTTTTTTTTTTTTTTTTTTCCCCAGAAATATTAAGCATCTTTCACCACTTGATGAATGATGAAAAAACACAAAAACCCACAGGGAAAAACGTCCATGAGCCTACCTCAACAACAAAAAGTATTATACAAATGACGTACTTTTGCAACATTTCAAAATGTCCAAAAATCCTTTTAGATACTTTAAGAACTAAAAACAATTACAAGTATGCAATTCATTTCTCAAACACATTTAGTCTAAATGTTCCTCTTTGCACAATAGCTTTTCTGTTTGAAGGTGGCAAAATGTTAATTAATCCAGCGCAATGAATCAACCATTGCAGCATCACAAAAGTATCTTATATGATCACATTCTACATGGCTAAATGCTTATGTTTATTTTACAGGAGGAAAACCAGCACTGTCTAGCTTTCTCAAATTCTTGTTTTGGAAAAGAAAAGCAATTAGAACCCAGTTTAATCTTGTACCTGAAAATTGTGCTTTTGTTTTCCAGTCTCATTCTACTGGTAACTGGTCTGATGTTTGCAAACACGTGGATAATTTTGTACGGTAAAATAAATGAAGGACTTTTGCATATACTGTAGATCATCAGTGAGAAATTCAGATTGTCTAAGAGTTTCAGACAGCACCTAACACTCAAAGAGCAATGCACAAGCATCCATTCTCCTAAAGCCTAAACGATAGACACGCAATTAAAAAAAAAAAAAAATTAACTCTACTTTGCTGAAATGCTCCTTGACTCTTATCCAGACATGGTCAGATGTACCTTGAAAGCTGGCTGCTTAACCCACCTTGAGCTCTGCTACAATCCAAGCCCTCAAAACACAATATGAACTCCACCCCCTCAGCACCGGTACAGCCACACCTGCAGTGCTGGGTCCAGTACTGGAGAGAGTCCAGCAAAGAGCACTATGAAGATGAAGGGACTGGAGCATCTCTCCTGTGAGGAGAGGCTGACAGAGCTGGGACTGTTCAGCTCTGGAGAAGAGAAGGCTCAGGGGATCTCATCAAGGTATATAAATAACTGAGGGGAAGGTGCAAATAGGAGGGAGCCATCACTCCTTCCCTACTACTTCCATCCCTAGTAGTGGCTGGCTTTGGATGCTTAGGAAAAGAATATGCCATCCTATTTCATAGAGCAATGCTTCCTTCCCTCTGCCCAACCCTCCAGCAACCTTTCATCTTCCCATAAATTGTGGTTTAGGGATTCCCAATTCCCATCATTGTGCTTAATAGCCCTAGATGGAAGTATCCATCATGAATTTCTCTAAGTGCTTTTGAACCCATTCAGACTTTAAGCCTCCACAACACTCTGCAGCAATGAATCCTGCAATTTAATTATGCACATCATGAAGAACTACTTCCCTTCATTTGTCTTAAAGCTACTGCTCGATCATTTCACTGGATATCCCTTTGCTCTTGTACTATGAGAAATAGCAAATAATTATTCCTTTTTCACATTCTCCATGACATTCATGATTTTACATACTTCACTCTCATTTCTCCTCAGTCACTCCTTTTCTAAACTGAAGAATTCTTTCTTATTTGAAGTCTCTTCACACAGAAGTTGTTCCTTCTCCATGATGCAAGATCACTATGGACTTATACAAGAGCACGATGTTCTCTCCTCCTCTCCTGATCATTCCTAACATTACCAAAACCCTCCTACAACTCCTCCTTTTCAAGCTGAAGAACTTTAATGTAATCTTTCTATGTGCAGAATCTGTTCCATTCTTTACTTAACGCTACTACATCCTTTCTGAGGCTGGGAGACCAGAACTGCATGCACGTAGATGCCATGCACAGTAACGCGATGGTGTTTTGTTTTGTTCAAAGGCTGATGCTACCCGGAACTATTCTATTTTTATCCCAGATCTTAAAACCTAAGCTTTTTCTTCATGAAAGTAGGAAGATGTTGAAATAATATAAGAAACAGCCCAGGTCAAGAGAGAGGGAGAACACTTTTTAGTTTCACTCCAATCAACAGACAGCTTTTTAAACAAATCTCAAAACAGACTGGAGATGTTCCTATGACAAATACCAACCAAAAGGTTCACGGAAGTTAATAAAAAGTCAATACCACCTTGGAAAAACATCTCTCTGTGTGTCGGACCATTTATTACCACTAAATGATGCAATGGCAGTTAGTATGTTTTAAGGTATTGTTTACGCAAAGTACGAAAGCCACACATAGCTTAGCTTAGCCACACGTACACAAGCCTAGCTCTCCTCATTCTGTCCACTTTGCCAATGTGCAGCACACAACAAAAACTGTTATCTGGATGAAAAAATTACTGCAACTGCAACAACATACACTAGAACTAGCATGGTGGTACTATTCCATCAGTACTCATCTATGGAGCATCGTGTTCTGTGGGCAAACTCAGGTTGTGAGTTTTAGAAAGGTTTTTTTTTTCTTTAAAGCTCTAGTCTTTCTCTGCTGTACCAAATTCTAGGACTTTCATGTTTTGGAATGGATCTGTCTAGCAGGCAGTTCATGGACACTTCATTAGCCACTTCCTCCAGGTGACTTGTGTATAGGTCTTTGAGAAATTCCTCCTTTCCTAGATCAAGCCTGGTCCAGAGATGAAGATCTGAGAAGCTCCATCCTCTGAAGATCCCATGCGCACTGCCTGTCAAAACACCTGTGAGCTCATGGCACACTGCAGTCACCATCTTCACAGAATTAAGCAAGCTCTATGCTAGATAAACACAGACAGAGCAGACTATTTTGCAAGCACTCCTCCTGCTTCTTGGGAGTCACTAGCACTTGCCTTTCCTCAAACCGTAGAAGGAATACTCCGTACTGCCCCTTGAGACAGCAGGAAAGACGATAAATAAGCGCTTCAAACAAGAACTCAGAAGAATGAGGAATGTGAACAAAATAAATATGTAGGACAGAAAAAACAGAGACAGGAAGGAAGGGAATGCAAAATGGCAGTGGGAAGAGATTATGAACAGAACCAGAGCAGAGAAGGATGGGATATAAGATGACAGCTTGCAAAAAACCTGTAGAGAACAGGATAAAAGGCATAGGAATGAACATTCATGAAGAGTATTACATTAAGGAGAAAAAAGAAACATATTATGGGCCCTGAGAAAAGGGGTGCAGGTGGGATTATGATGACTGGAGACCACTTCAGTCAGCTCTGTTCTTCTAGAAGGTTTCCGTTCTTTGCTGATCTCTCTGGGATGGTCTATCATTCTCCAGCAATACTATTTAAATTAGGGAGATTCTCCTGACTTGGCTACAATAGGTAAGTGCCTGAGCAAAGTCACTGTAAACACCACTTTGTTGTCAGTTTAGCTCTCCACCATCTTCTAGGGGAAAGTCCATACAAAGATGACATTCTCCTCATGCTAAGAAAAGCCTGATAGACAAGCCCGCTGTAAAAAAACCCTCAAACACCACAGATGATCCATCAAGGGGAAGGAAAGGAGAATCTGTAGAGTTTCAACATACTCACATTGTCAAACTTAGACATTTAGAATGTTAAAACACAAAAAAGATGCTAAAATTTCAAGTCCACCATTGAAAAATCAGGACATGAGAAAACAAACCCTGCTTAAGTGATGTTAATTCATCATCTATGTGTTAGGATGCAATTTGTAATTACATGATCATGTACTCTTTTCTCCATTAAATTACATAAAGGACAGACAAATCTGAGAATGTCAGTGATACTTGTCCACAGAATCAGCCATATGGCTCTCCTTATTACTGCTGACACAAAAGTTAGAAAGTGTGTAATGAATCAGACAGGAGACTTCAGAAGACGAGCAGATCATATGGTTCGGGGTGGTTTCTGCTCTCCAGATCCGGAGAACTGTATGCCATCTCTAACAATGCTGTGTAACCCCTGTATTATGTTGATCGAGACTCCTCTTTAAAGATAATGACAAAATCCAGATTCTTCTCCACTAGCTGGAGGTATTTAAGTCAGGTATCTACATCAGATGGTCAGAGGTAGCCAGGTGGACTGACTGCTCTCTTGTAGAGCTTTTCTCCTCTATAGACTTGAGAGAGGATGTTGGGCACCCAGCACTCTCCATCTAGATGCCTTTCTGCATCTTTACTACACCCAGTATGACAGCTTGAGGTCTGATTCATTATTTAATAAATCCAAAGAGCTCTAACTGCTGTTGATATAAAAACACAATAAGATAGCACTAAATAAAAATGTCCAGCCCCAGACATTCTCAAATTCTTCAGTCAAAAATTATTTGTTATAATCTCTGCCTTATTTCCTGTGGTGGTTTAACCTCAGCCGGCAACTGAGCACCACACAGCCGCTCACTCACTCCCCCCCTGCCCTGGTGGGATGGGGAAGAGAATCTA
>NW_008795023.1:578713-588866 GCF_000699145.1 Aptenodytes forsteri | reverse complement strand
GTGCACCTCCAGCCTTCTCAGTCGGTAGAGCATGGGAAGCTGAAAAGTCCTTGGCTAGTGTAAGCACTGCTTAGCAACAGCTAAAACATCAGTGTGTTATCAACATTATTCTCATGCTAAATCCAAAACCCAGCACTGTACCAGCTACTAGGAAGAAAATTAACTCCATCCCAGCTGAAACCAGGACATTTCCTCATGTGTGAGCAGTGATTACAGCACCATCTCACTTCACAGGGATGCTCTAAAGATTGTTTGCAAAGATCTAAGAGGTTGCTGTAATCAGGGAGGAGAGGGTGTTTTTTTCTAACGTGCCTTTGATAACCTGACATCCTACAGTGAGGACTACAAAGAACAGCTCAGGGAAATGAAAAGATTGTATCTGCTGTAGGATGCGGCTGTCATACATAAATGACGCACAAGAATGGACAATGAACACGAGCAAACAGCAAGTGTGTGTTCACTCAACACGACTAACCCTCTGGGATGAATGAGACAGGGATTTTTGCTGATGACAAGATGCTTGGAGAGTCTTCATATTTACAAGAATGTTTTCTTAAAATGTTTTCAACTTTTTTGTATTAAAAAGAATGATAAAGAATCGTATTTGTGCTTCTACGTATCCAGTAAAAATAAGGTAAAGAGCCAAAAATTTCACCAGTGTTTCATTTTTGATCACAACAGAAACACAATTTCTGTCCTACTTGCAGAGGGGAGAAAAAAACAGATTTATAAACATTAGCAACCCAGGTTGATTTCACATCTCCATAGCCCATGGAAGTCATCCCCCAGTGAAACAAAGGTATGTTATAAAACCAAATGCCCTAAGAATAGCTCCTTAAATAGAACACTGCATGGCTTAAGTACCCGTATTTGATGCAAATAAATAATTCCTTCAGTGAATGCAGAGTTTTTACTACTTTCTGAAAAATACATATACAAAACTCAACAGGAGTGAATACGCAGTGCAGTGAATCATCTGAGCAACAAATTAGTTCCATTTAATTCTTCAGGGTTACTTTATAAATTAAGTCTAATGAGATGTCTGAGTCAGCAGTGCTAGAAACGTCAAAGGAATATGCTCTGTTCATAAATTTTCACGATTCTGAGTTACTATGAAAGTGTGTCCAGTTTTCTGTTTTTTTAAAAGCTGTTCCCCAAGTGTTATTACAAGCATGTAATCACAGAAGTGTGTATACTGTATTTTAAAAGATATTTATAGTTTCAGCGCTTTGTCTAAGATACAAAGGTAGTCACATAAATCTCAATGTCTGTTAGGGCAGCAAAAGCGTAATTGATTACTGATGCTAGACCAGAGACCTCAAATATCATGTGTGCATGAATGCTGCATAACGTTACAAATAACAAGCATTATTTGAAAATAGACTATCTGAAAATGGTTATCTTCTACTGTCCCATTCTGAGAAGTGTCATGATCTTTCTCGTACCCGAGGTTATACAGTGTTAGCACAGTGCCCAACTTTCAAATCACACTTCTCATTTGAAAGTGTGTATTGCCTCCACTACTTCATAAGGAAATAAAAAAGACTCAAAACACTCGTGCCACGTGTAGTTAGGTCAGATGGTTGGTTATGATTAAATTCTGCCCCAGCTTACTGATTTGAATAAATTCGAAGGCACGGGGATCAAGGTGATAAACTCTCACCCAAGAACACCAACCACTTTCTCTAATAGCTGGATGATGTAGAGTGATTCAGTATTACTCATGGGACATTTTAAAAGATAATCTTAGTCATGGCTTGTCTGTTGATTTGGACAGAGTAATTAGCAGATTTACCAATGGGATTGTGAAAGGCACCTAGAAACACTTGTCATAGATTACTGTAAAGGAAAAATAACCTAAGAAAACCTTGAAGAGTATTCTCTCCTATTCACAACTACCTTGTTAATTTTACAATATTTTAATCAACATCATGTGACAGTCTGTTTCATGTCACACAGAATGTGCCAATCACCCTGATTTACTCCTCTGTAAGTATCAGGTGATCCTGGTTCAGCGCTTCACAGCACAGAATTATACCGAAGGCCAGAAATATAGGCTTGCCGGATTTTTTTTTCTTAATGTATTTCTTTCCAGTTTCCACAATGCACTATACCATCTGGCATCGCTAAGGCACAGTAATTCATTTTTGAATATGTGAACAAGTTCGAGCCCAGCACATATCCAGATCGTTATCCATTTCTTCATTTATTCTTATTTGGTGGCTATGTTTTCAGATCTTCCCACTGAAGGTTTTCTGATTTCATAAAGCATTTCTGCTTAAGCATATTATTGATTGGCGCTCTTTAAGGAGAATAAGGTGCAACTTACTAGAATCTAACATATTTTCCTTTAATCTACTAACACATACTACATGAAAAATTAGTCTCATCAGTATCTTTTTACCCATGATCTATAAATATAGTCAGAAGTAAACTGAAGGTTTTCTGATTTCATAAAGCATTTCTGCTTAAGCATATTATTGATTGGCGCTCTTTAAGGAGAATAAGGTGCAACTTACTAGAATCTAACATATTTTCCTTTAATCTACTAACACATACTACATGAAAAATTAGTCTCATCAGTATCTTTTTACCCATGATCTATAAATATAGTTCAGAAGTAACATAAAATCTCAGCGATACACGTAAAGATGACATTCTGATACCACATATGAAAGATTTCAATACAAGATTTAAGTTCATATGTAGTGTGTCCCCTCCTGTTTAATCTATTCAGTTACTTCCATAAGGTAGTTATGAACGCACACTACTAAAATAATTCGAAGATTGTATCTTCTATTATACACTACTGCTTAGATAAATTAATTAGCACTAAATATCAGTGACTAATACTGCTGGGACAAACTTCATAATTAGAAGAATACACAGGATTGAAAAATGTGAGCATTAACATTTCCTGTATTCTGATACTCATGCAATTGCTAATATACTTCTGCTTTTACATGCAAGTCTGTTTCTTTAAGAATAACATTAAAGGTAATATATGCAGAATAGGAAAATACTCAGAAATTCTATAGCTGGTAGATCCAAAGGAGCATTTAGTGGATTTTTGGTGCACAAATCAATAGTGTGATGCAACCTCCACTCTTCATCCTCTCCCTGCAATGCAGTTCCTAAATTCACTGGTCTTTCAACATAACAGTTTCTTAAGTATCCTTAGGGTATGTTGTGCACATGTTCGGTTGTCTCCAGAATCAGGCAACTGGCTACCCATCTGATTACATCAGATTTGAGGCCAGGAAACTACAGAAAGCAATGCAAGAGCTCCCTGAAAAGCCAGTCACTAGATATGTTCATGGCATCCTACTAATTACCAACTTCACCTGACCATCCCGAATTCTTTTCTTTTTAAAACTGAGCTGCTGGAAGAAAAGTTTCCTCACTTATTAGCCTCCCATGCTCATCTGTCCCCACAGGCTGCAGAATTAAAACTCATGCATCTTACCACTCTAAACAGCTCTGCAGCCCCCAGCTTACACTGGAAAGGCCACCTTTTCCCAGTCTTGTTGAAACGTGGCTAACAAAGCCACAAGGAATACAAGAGCTATGGGGCATGGGTGTGTATTGGGCATAACTGGCAGGGGCAGGGTGGAACCTCCAAGGGTGACCTGTGGAAGAGGAGGTCAGGAACTGCCCTGTGCTGGTCACAGCCACTTCAGCAACAGACAAAACGGACCCGTCACCTACCAAAACTAGATAATCAGAGGAACATATGGTGCCTCCACAAAAAATGTATTTAAGAAAGGCCAGTAACCTCTAGGGGCAGGAGAGACACTGGAGAGAAGGAGAAACAAGAGCAGATGCCCGAGCAGGGGCAGACTCACAGAAGACAACACAGGAGTAGGAACACCTCTGAGGGGATTACAGCTCATGGAGAAACCCACACTGGAGCAGGTATGACCCCCGAAATGGACTGCAGCCCATAGAAGAACACATGGCAAAGCAGGTACAATCACTGAAAGAGACTGCAGCCCATGGAGGAACCCACACCAGAGCAGGCAGAGCTCCTGAAAGGGACTGCGGCCATTGGAGAAAGCCACAGCACAGCAGCTGAGTGACAAACAAGGAGGGGCAAAAAGCTAGTGAACACCACCACACTGACCCCACGCTTCTGCGCTGCCTGTCGCCTCAACGAAGGGTTTGTGTATAATGTGCAGCCAGGGCATTGCAGACCAGGAAGGGGGAAGGAGAAGTGTCTGGAGGGAGGCTGAGGTGTTTTCTCTAAGTGTTAGTTTAACTGTTCATCTTATTTCTTGATACTGGAATCAGAAATTACATGTTAATATAAATCAGCAATAAACTAACTTAAGTGGAATTCCCCGATTCATGACTGATTTTGCTCACGATGGGGGGCGAAGGCTCTTCTTTAGTGTGTTCATCTGCACTTGGATGCTGTTCAGTTTCTGTGCTTGCAGAATTGTATGAACAAGTGAGATGACAATAAAACTTTTTTTAATGGCTTTGATGGACAGCCTTAAGTTATGGAGTCACAACACCAAATTACTGTTAAAAGTGCCATCTTTTTCTGAATCAATTTGAATATTCTTGTAATTCTCTTAATCTAAATGATATACATTTGGATGATAAGAAATACAGCAACCAACCTGTGGAGCAGTGTCACAGGAATTTACTGTGCTGTTACATGAAAAGTACTGAGCATATCAATTCCTCAGGCTTCTGGGCACAGAGTGAATCACCATTTAAGATCCATAAGGATCCATAGGGACCCATAATCTTCCGCATAACACATCGTACACAAAATTTTCCACTCAGCTACAGTTCTCCACAGGTGGTCTTCCAATTTTATCCTTTCAAGACAAGTTGAAAAATATGAATTCAGTATAATGAAAGTCCAAAGCTCTTCACCTCCTGGTTTAACATTTCTATCAAATAACAAGCACTGTGTTCCTTTCCACAGTTTTTTCCATAGACTGCTACTTCTAGGTTTTCTCTATGACATTTCTGAAGCTTTATCTAATCTGATAGCTGGAATAAGAAAGACATGACACAATCTTTAAAAATGCAAAACAATATTAAACTCCAGAAACTTCAAGGAACTTGCCTTGTCAACAGTCAAGCACAGAGTTAACAGTAAAGCTACAAGCATAACACCTTCTGCTCTAAAGTTGCTGCTAAAGTTACCGCTTTTTAACTGTTTCTAATAATCATGACCACTACTCACCAGAATCAAAGCTTTTTATATACACGCTGTATTAGTGTCCACCTCTTGTCACTGTCTCACCTCTACAATTGCCCTTCATCTCTGCTATGCCTTCAACACTACAGATCATACAGACTTAGTGGTCTGGACAGAGGACCACCAGAGATGCATACAATTACTATTTGCTCCATCTATTCTGCGTAAGTGCTGCTAGGAGACCATTTAGGCAGTCATTTCTATACATATACCTCTTGTGGTTAAATGTTAACCTATGTGTAAGACCAGCTGTACTGGGTAAAACTAAATGTCAATCTAACCAACCCCCTTCTCTCTCATAGCAGCTGTAGGAGATGCTGAAGAAAACGGCATTAAAAAAGTGGGGGAAGTATGTAACTAACTCTTCCAATTTTCAGCAATCTGTATTTTAAAGACTTCCGAAGCTAAAGAATCTGTACACATCCTTGTGTTTACCAGTCCTTGATTTACCCTCCCTGCCTAATCCATTCGGTGGACATTTAGATGTTTGTCCTTTGCAAAGAAATCCACAGAATAATTAGGTACAGTATGAAAATTATTTCCATTAATTTATTTTAGAGATGCTTCCTGTTCACTTTACTGAATATCCCCTAGTCTAGTGTTCTCCAAGACATTTATGATTTTTTTTTAATATTTTTATATATATGAAATCAGTTTCTCCTCAATCACCTCTTTTGTAAACTGGAGAGCCCCAGTCTACTTAATCTCTCCTTGTATAGTAGCTGTTTCCTACTCAAGATGCAAGTGCACAATAGATTTATAAAACATTTTCCATTTTGTTCTTGCCGCCTCTCCTAATCATTTTTAACATTGTTCTGACTGGTACTAAGCACAGCACCAGCATTTTCAGCCTCCTATCACAATGATTTCCAGACCTCTTCTCTGAGTGCTAATGGGTAATTTACAGCCCATCACTGTGTTAGCAGCAATAGTTTTATCCCCTATGCACTACTTCGAATTTATTGCTACAATTTCATTTGTTGCATTATTGCCCAGTCACTGAGTATCATGAGATTCTTCTGTAATTCTTCGGTTTTAATTTAATGCTTTAATTATTTGATGCTACAGAATTACATCTTTTCACTATTCATCCTTTTTCCAGATTCAGGAATATGCTGAACAGTACATGTTCCAAGAGATTTGTGTCAGAGCCCGACCATAATCTCCTGCCAGATTTGTGGTAACCTCCCCCCACAAAGAAATATCATGTTAACTCCATACACTGTCTCGTATTATTCCCAGGTTGAGTTTGCTAACAAAACTCAGCTCTACATACTCCCACCCAACAAAATAATGATGCTATCTCCAAGATCCCAAAGCCTGGAAGAAATTAGTGATGGAAAAATGGAATTCATGATCCCTGAAAGAAGTCGAGGGAAGACGGGGGATGAGTGTATTCCAGTGACTGCCGTGATTCCTCAGAGCTCAACTGATCCTCCTGCTTTCTCCAAGTGCTTTCTCAAACAGGATTTAATACTTCAAACAGCACCAATATGAACAACTGGTTATTGCTTTTAGAAAGTGTCAATCTTCACACAGAAATGCTTTGGTTAAACTGGCCCAGACTAAGGCAGCAATCCCACGACTAGCAGGTAACCTAGCAGCTCACTATTGCTTCAAGAGCAACAATTCCCCTCCTCACACAATCCTTTGGCATCAGCTCTAGCATGTCTTACATCTTTTCATGAGCTGATTCAACTCACTAGCCAGAAAGAAATTTAATTTATTTCACTAGCCTGGTTTCTTTCCAGGCTAGTGAGTTTAACTGTTAGGCAAAGCAGTACAGTGAGCATCAAAGACATTGAGTGGGAGCACAACTGCCTCCTTTGAGACAAGTTCGTCCCGTCTCACACAGCCCCACACCATCAGGGGCAGGGGAGAAAGCAAGTTGCGACAGCAAGGCTGCCTCTCCCCGTCCCACGACATATGAGCTTTAACCTCCAACTCGAGACAAATATACTCACTCAAAACCAGAACTTTCCTTTTTAAACTGAGTCTTCGCTAGATTACCAGAAAATAAATGAGAAGTGTTTTTTAAATCGTATTAATAAATTTCAAAATCATATTTAGAATTACTACATCAAATTAGTCATCGCCAAATTATCATTTATTCCTCTAGGAAATATGATGATTAATTGCCTGTAAATTCCCAAAGACACTGAATACTAATAATATCACTATAAATGTGCATTTATTTTAATTAAACTGTAAACAAGCCTCTGGTCTTGAGACTTAAATGTCCATTCAGTGTTCCAAGGAAACTGTTATTAGGTGTCGTGGTCAGAATACTGTTTTCCTATCGACATTATAGAAATTCTTTGCAAATACTTAGTGCCTATGATCTGTATATCTCAAAGTGAATTTACACTCATACAATCTGATCATGGTAAGATTCAGAGGGAGGCAAGCTTTGGAGTGATTCAGGCTGCTATAAGAATCATCATCTGTACAAAAAAAAAAATAATTTTTTCACTTGCGTGAATGCATTCAACATCCAGTTCCTCTCCAGAACCAGGGCCTGATGCCTATCGGCTAAACCCATGACATCGGGTACCCCAATCCCAACTTAATCGCATCCTTATTAGGTGGGACACAGGCAAATCTGCTCAGAGCCACACTGACTGTGCTCCGAGTTTCTAGAGCTGTTGTCCAAGCATTAGTTGCCTCTGGCTACTCCATGACATTGTATTAGTCACATTCCATGGCTGACGCTGCTTCAAGTTATGCCAGTTAATTAATAACTAATTCATCCTGCTCTTAGCAACCAGGCTCTAATGCAGCTAAATCTCCCAGAAACGTGCAGTCAATTGTTATTAGATTATTACTAGAGCCTCCCTGACCTTTGGCGTCTTGAAATTAAGCTGCTAAGGGACTGAAATAAGCATCTCATTTAGGTGCACAGTAGTAATCTCATCTTAAAGTATAATGACTGGAAGCCATTTATAAGTATTTTCTAAGGTCTTTGAAACTGTTACTTATTAGTTGACATTTCCAAATGACACACCACCCGAGCTACTCCATATGGGGTAAAATGGCATCTAATTCAGCTTCTCATGCTCTTAGCTACGTGGAACTTACCTTTCGTTGTGTTACAAAACTTTGTGCACACATTAATCGATCCACCTTCCAGGGGGTTGTTAAGCGTTTTCCTTAAATGCCTACAACAACTGTTCTGTGCATAACAAGCAGAAGTGTTCAAAATAAAAATTATTTAACTGCTGAAGCACATTGTCTCTCATCTGTGCACATGCAGATTTGCTGGAAGTAGGAATTGTTCACTCTTTTTCTACACACTTTAAATTTGCAGTAGGTAGCTTTTAGCACCCCGCTGCATCTGATCATCAGGGTTTTAAGACTCGTTTACTCTGGAGATAACACTTGGTTCCCTATATTATGTCCATCTATGTAAGCAGGTAAGTGTTAAAGAACTGCGTTTCTCTAACTTTTCTAATTTCCACTGAATTTCCACAGAAATAGTCTAACAAATTTCCCAAACACCTGCAATATAGATTAGGGAAAGTATGAAAGGAAAATAATTGCCTGCTTCACCTAAAAAATGACAAAATATTATTAACCACATTTATAAAACTTTACAAACTACAGAAAGAAGTGTGGAAGGCTACCAGTGGTTTACTTGGGAGGACGACTTTCTGAACTGAACTCCTTTCTAGCAAAGGAACAATGACATAATTTTCTGCAAATGTGAGAGAGTTGAACTACAAGACTGAGAGGATGAACAGATAGTGAGGAGTTCATGGCTAAGTTCACATCTGACAGAATCAGCCCCAATTCCCATCAGTTGTGGTCTTTTGGACCTATTAATTTCACGGATGAGCTTACACTAATGTTACTTTTACTTCAGTTAACAGATTGACACAAGCTGTTTATAATTTTTCAATGTTTCTGAACATATCCAATTACTTGTTTAGGGTAATAAAGCAAGCTCAAAGTGAATCTCATACCTCGCAACCAAGACTAAGGAAAAATTTATGACTGTTTGCTAAGAACTTTTTCTATTCAGTTTCTTTGAAGAAATCTGGAATTGTTTCTTAAGCAGTTTAGCAAAGAAAATAGAGCTTTGTAATATAAAACTGACATGACTTTAAATAGAAGTTTTATCAATTCGATAGTCACTCTGAGCATCAAATACTTTTGCAGAGATGCTACAGACATACACTAGTGTTGTAAAAGTGTCTACAGGTGAGAAGTTCCCTAATTCTGCCACTGTTTCCTTAGAACATTTTATTACATTCCCACCTTAACTTTCAGTTTTCACATATTGAAACAGTCATTAGTCAAAATAAATAAAAATAATAAAAAATTGTGAACAGAAAGCATCAGTCTCTTAAAGAAAAGGAAAGATCTGGAAAGCTGGAATAGCAACGAATTTAACAATCATTGTTCTTTATACTGCCAGAGGTGGACAACCCGGTGCAGAGGTGAAAAAACCTACTGAAGCCCAATACTGAACAGACAAACGTGATCACCTTCCCTACCTGCAGGATGATCCTGCAGAGTCAAAATTCAGAAATGTATTCTATATATTGCAGCACACCAAATCTAATACTTGGCTTACAACCTCCTTGAATTATACTGTCATTTTGTATTTTCATAGTCAATACTCTTATACTAGAATCTTCAAAATAAAAAGAGGCGTCTAAGGAATGATGCAACATCTTAGGAAGGCCATCTTCATTCTATTTGTGAAATCACTTTTAAGTGTCTACCTAGTCTGCTTTTAATCTGTCAGGAAATACAACAGATTCTGCTTTGGGACTGGGGACAGGAACAGATGACCATCCCAGGAAGATTCCTGACTAACCTAGTGGCCTTCTATGATGGAGTGACTACATCAGTGGACACGGGAAGGGCTACAGATGTCGTCTATCTGGACCTTTGACACGGTCCCCCACAACATCCTTCTCTCTAAACTGG
>NW_008795023.1:565631-578177 GCF_000699145.1 Aptenodytes forsteri | reverse complement strand
CGGCAAACTTTTTAGCAGGGCCTGTTGCGACAGGACAAGAGGGAATGGCTTTAAACTAAAAGAGGGTAGATTTAGACTAGATATAAGGAAGAAATTTTTTACGCTGAGGGTGGTGAAACACTGGCACAGGTTGCCCAGAGAGGTGGTGGATGCCCCATCCCTGGAAACATTCAAGGTCAGGTTGGACGGGGCTCTGAGCAACCTGATCTAGTTGAAGATGTCCCTGCCCATGGCAGGGGGGTTGGACTAGATGACCTTTAGAGGTCCCTTCCAACCCAAACTGTTCTATGATTCTATGATTCTATAAGATCTTCTGTGACTTTATCATCTGCTGCTGACCTCTATCTGTAGCAAGACTTTAAATTAATTCTTATTACACTTGCAAACCTTACAGAACAAGTGCAAGCAATTACTAACGCCATAAACATTCAGAGCAGGAAGGACACAACACAGACTTACAGAAGGGCAGTAAGTGGTAAGACACTGTTAACTGAACTCTACTAGAAACAGACTTTGTCCCCATTTCTCTTGCATAGGGGAAGGAAGACATAGAGGCTGTTTTCCTGATATATCTAAGTTTTTGTCCTGGTTTCGGCTGGGATAGAGTTAATTTTCTTCCTAGTAGCTGGTACAGTGCTGTGTTTTGGATTTAGGAGGAGAACAATGTTGATAACACACCGATGTTTTAGGTGTTGCTAAGTAGTGCTTACACTAGCCAAGGACTTCTCAGCTTCCCATGCTCTACCCACTGAGAAGGCTGGAGGTGCACAAGAAGCTGGGAGGGGGCACAGCCAGGACGGCTGACCCAAACTGGCCAAAGGGATATTCCATACCATGTGACGTCATGCTCAGTATATGAACTGGGGGGACTTCGCCGGAGGAGGGGTGACCACTGCCTGGGGACTGGCTGGGCATTGGTCGGCGGGTGGTGAGCAATTGCACTGTGCATCACTTGCTTTGTATATTCTTTTATCATTATTATTATTATTATTATTACTATTTTCCCTTCCTTTTCTGTCCTATTAAACTGTCTTTATCTCAACCCATGAATTTTACTTTTTTTTCCCAATTCTCTCCCCCATCCCACTTGGGGAGGGGAGTGAGCGAATGGCTGTGTGGTGTTTAGCTGCCTGCCAGGTTAAACCACAACAGTCCTTTCTAATGAACTCGTTCAAGCCTTTGGCAGGTATGGTCAACAACTGAGCTTCACTGTTATTGGAAAGACCACAATTTTCATTACCTCTCATCATGACCTGTGATGCTGGTAACTCATAACATGTAAAGGGACTGTATATCGCTTAACCACAAGATGATAGTAACAAGCAGCTCACTATTTGACAAACACATAGCTCTCGAGGTCCTTCAATATAAACAGCATGATAGCAAGGTGAAAAAGTGAACAAAAATACAAACATGAAGTTGTTTTTTATAGGAGATCAAAACTGAAAGCTACATAGATGCTATTTGAAGGAACATAAGGAAGGTAAACAAGTATAAAAAGCGAGAACAAGTAATATCTGTAGGTGTTGCATAAGTGGCCTCCCTCTCCCAGAAACAACCACAACAACAAAAATTAGTCTCAACTGCCTTGCCCCCTCCTCCTACAGATCCCAGGTAGGGATTTGATGGGGTGGCTTGGAGAGCAGAATAATTTTAAAGCCTGGACTTACATGAACCAGGGCCATCCCATCCACACCAAAACCAGAACAGAAATTCCACCCAGCCATCTATACTTTCTACTCAGTTGCAATAGTTTATAACACACAAATGCAGTATCCTGTGTTCATATTAGCAAGATAAGAAAATAATTTTCCTTGTAGTCCAGGCTGGAAGAGATCAAGCTGCTTTTTTGCTTTCATAATGAACTGGTCAGTAACTCGAAGACTCAACTGTAACAACTGGCAGGGATAGATGGCCAAAGGTTTCAACAGACATAAGACTTGGCAGAAGGCCAACAGACATGTGGTACCATCAAAGGACAGACTGCAGGAAGAAAAAATAAAATCAGGAGGATTAGTGGACCTGAGTTTTGGAATAACAGTAAGAGAGCAGAATCAGATCGTCTTTTCCTGATATGATCCCTAATTGAGATTTAGGTGTATGCAAAACAGGTGCATGGTTAAATATACATGAATTAATAAAGATGCTGCCTGCCATTTGAAGTGGCATTAGAGCATCTGTTCCACACCCTGCCTGAGGCTCGAGACTGACCTAGAACCAGATTGTGAGGAGGAATACTGATCTCTACAGTTTGCTTGGCAGACGTTTCCAAGTGTATCGCTTGTTGATAAATCAGTAAAATCTACGTGACGTAAAGAATTAAATATTTTTCCCTGAAATCTATGAAGTGTAACTGTAACACAAAGAGGCTAGCAAACAGATGTTGCAATAACCAAATGGTAATGATCCCCAATGGTGGGGATCAGGTAAGCGTTCATTAGTATTCTCATACTCAACTACAGTGAAATATAAAAAGCTATGAACTGCTCATGTCCAACAGGACAACTCATCTAAATGAATCTCCAGAACCAAGACAGATAGTTCACGAAGCCTGCAAAGACAGTGATGCCCATGAAGTTGGAAGCCATTTCCCTGTAACCTAGAGATCATTTCTTTATGATCAGCAACCAACAGTATTCAACTAAATCTAGCTTACTGCTCTAATGGAAAAAAAAAATCAGAAACCAAAATTGAAATTTTACATAGAATAGAATCATAGAAACACTTAGGTTGGAAAAGATCTTTTTTCAGATCATCGAGTCCAACCACAATGATCCTGCAGAAAACTCAAAAGTGTGCACAACCATCTTGAAAGGTTATCAAACCAAGGCAAAACTGCAATTCTTTTGGAGCCCCCCTCCAACTTTTTGCCACTCTTACTTGTTCCCATTGGGAACAAACATATGACCTGTAGGCACTGAATAAAGAAGGGTTTATTCTGAATTTCTTGTCACAGTTCAAAGAAAGCATTCATAAAACAGTGGTTTATATTAGCTTTTGAGATTAGGAGTTCTTTTTTTAGGATTTCTAAAAGCCAGTGTCCAGCCAGTATTTTTTGATTCTATTTTCCAAAAAAATAGAAGATGTGTGCCACAAAGCAGTAAGATAAGCCTATGTGTTATCTTTTAACTGCCATGATTTGTATTAATTAGCCACACTGTGACTTAAGATTAAGTTTTTCCTACGGGAACCTAAAAAGAAAGTATGAACTCCTACCACCTATTGCAGAATTAAGCCTCTGTTCACAAATATCATAGTTACTTTTGTAAATATGCTGCACTCAAACTATATAAGAACCAAGTCATCACTATGTACACATCATACTTCGCAGATAACCTTTAAAAATGTTTAGCCACACTGTGACTTAAGATTAAGTTTTTCCTACGGGAACCTAAAAAGAAAGTATGAACTCCTACCACCTATTGCAGAATTAAGCCTCTGTTCACAAATATCATAGTTACTTTTGTAAATATGCTGCACTCAAACTATATAAGAACCAAGTCATCACTATGTACACATCATACTTCGCAGATAACCTTTAAAAATGTTGTCCCTCAAAAATAAAAGCACTTTAATAAGCTTCCATCCTTAGATACTCTACCCAGAGAAAAAGAAAAGGTATATAAGAGAGATTTTCTTCCCTGTTGCAGAAGGAAAGGGAGGCTTTTTCCCAACTTGGGCCAGAGAAACTTTTTATTTATCTTGTTAAGTTTAGTGTCATATAACTTGTATCACTGCTGTGTTGTACTATCATTGCATCATCATACTATGAACAAGCTAGTCATAAGAACATAACAGGGCTTAAAATGTACTGATACTATTGCAGACAAGCAAGATTTACATAAGCATGAGGTGAATCAAGCACTGTGTCCATTTACTGGACCACTTGGAAGCAATGACCAGTGGCACAGACCTCTTGTAGCTTTTTTGATTTGAGCAAGTTTGATAAAATTGCACATAAAGAATATATGCATTCTTCCCCCGCATTAATTTTGAAGGCTGGAAAGGGTAAGAAAAATTAGCATTGGTAATTACGTGCAAACAGATCTGACATTATTTTATTTGAACAAAAAGTAGATCATTCAAAACAGCACAAACAGCAGGTGCTGAGATGGATTAGTGGTAAGTAATCCTCCCAATACTTCCTTGTAACAGCCGATTAGATCGTTTGCAAAACTGCAGGAAAGTTGTCCTCTATTTTTCTAAGAAACTCACATTGTAATTTAGTTTGTAACCATCCCAACATACTGGGCATCCTATATTTTATTACCCTCATTAGAGCTGTCACTAACATATTATAAGCAGATCCTTAGCATTTTTTATTTCTTTTGGTGAAGGGACCACCACCTTGAGCTTCTGTGATTTTAAGGATGGGTCTGCATTACCCAGCCAAAACAAAGATTCCAGACATTGGAGAATAGGACATAAAATATCTGTATGACAATAAGACATGCTCTACCTCTGACTCCAGCCTACCTGCAGAAACCAGTTGCTGGGGGTATAACACATTTATGATTCAAAAATGGATTATGTCTGGAAGATACCTGCAGAGCTATGGTGCAGTTATTCTGAGTTGCTTTCTTGGTGAATTTAGTCCTTTCAGGATTTAGTTTGATGGAGTAAAAACTTGACAGTCTGCATTTGTTCATAGTTGGCCAAGCTGTGTTGATTCAACAAAATACTAGCAGTGATTTCTTTTTATGCTAATATCAATTTTTTTATCCATAGCATAGCTATAGACCTTCAAGATGGTGGTCCTGTGAGCCCCATAAAAGCCTTCAGCAAACAGTGTTGCCTTTGCAATTTTTTCCCCAAAAAGCAGTGAAGTTTTTAAGGACAGGTTAAGATACTAAGATACAACCTTGTGACTGATGAAATACCTTTTCACCATTTCAATAATCAACTGCAACAATTTGCTGTAGGTTTGCTCAATCTCTTGTTCCAGCAATGGTGCAGGTGTTAACAGCAGTCCTCGTTCCATAAGTCTATGTTATTTACCACCACTGTCTTGTGTTACCAAAAGATCTGAAAAGATGAGGGATTTCTGCAATCTCATTGGTACATCCTGTGATACACACTTCAAAATGCAGAAAGAAAATTAATTATCATTCTTGCCTTTTTTCCCCCTAAATCAACATTAAGATTTTCCACCTCTTTCTAGTCATGAGCCTGTAACATTGTACTAATTTCTCTTGATCTAAACATATTTTAGAATAAAACCCTCACTGTTTCCCTCCATTTCCTAGCTATAGGTATTTTCCTTGGTGCCCTTCCCTTACTTTCCCTAAAGGAACTCCCAATTTTCTGCCTATATCTTCCTCCCAGACAATTTCAAATACAGTTTTCCTCAGTTCTGGGAAATTAGCCCTTTTGATATAAGCCTGTGATTGGACTTGTCCTCTGTTTGCCTATACTAAATATAATCAGGTCAGGATTACTGGTCCCTTGGCAACCATCAGCTTCCAGTCCAGTGGTTAGTTCATCTTTATCCATCAAAATGAAACCCAGAATTGACTTATCATATATTCAATGCAGTACCTTTCTGCTTTAGCAAATTATCCTCTATTTTCTAGCAACAATAGCTTGTTTTATGTCCAACTGCACAGATCTTCCCCTAAATGTCTCTTAAATTGAAGTTCCCCCATAACACCACCATTTTATTAACTGTGAATTACAGAGGTACTTACAGTAACTCTTCTTTTCTGTAGTATCATTTGATGGTTGGTAACAGATCCCTCCGGCAGCGTATCGATCCACACACATTCAAAAACCCATGGTTACATTCTCAGTAACTCTGAGAAAGGTAATGAAGTCTTTAAAAAACAGAGTGCTACCTGACTTGTTATTCTCTCTATGCTTCATAAAGTGACTCTAATTCAGTTCAAATGATTCTACCGGCTATGTGCAACTTCTCATCATACCTTTTGCTTGTTATCTAGACATCTACCATTATTGAAAAAGGAACTGAAAAAAATATTCTCCGTATTATATGGAGCTTCACTGCAATTTTTCTAGATGCACCAAGTTGTAGTCTGTATGTATTTGCCTTCCTTACCAACTTCTTGTGAAAATGGTAATTTAAAACCCTCCTGACTTTTTGTATGAAGTTTTCAATCAAGATAATTAATCTTCTTCCTGCAAGATGCAGAACACCTTCTTTCTGTGGCTCCCCTGACTACAGATGCAATATAGGGTTCCAAAAAAATGGACTTCCAGCTTCACCTCCACCGGAGTACCACCTGCTTAACCTCCAGCACTTTCTGAAGTCACAAAAGAGGGAATGCATAAAGATCTCCAAACAGATCAAAATCATCCTGCGAGTTTTTCTTTTCTTTTTACAAAGCATACATTTCTCTTCCTAGGACAATCCCTTTGGGAACTGTTAAGAACATGCATGGTGCGTACCTTTGACTTCACCAAGCATCAGTGACAAAAGATCAGTAATGCTCTTTTGTCCTAATTCAAGCAGATCATGCTCATTTAAAAAGATAGATAGTTCAAAATCAAGTGATAATACGGAAATTCATTAACAGGCCTGGGTTTTCTGATAAATTACTCTTCCCCTTATTTATAGTATTTAAACAGAATGTTACAATGCGAACAAATAAATCCTGTCTTCTATACTGAACTATGTTACCTGGTTTTATTTAAAAGTTATACATAAGTACTGCTTAACATCAATTATTTTTAATCTTAATTCTTGTAAACTAGTGTTACAGATTTTTCAAAAGTCCAAAAAACAGAAGTACAGCCCCCACTTTTGGTAAGAAAATATCTAGCTTAATTTTCAGCTCTTATCTCCTTGACTTTGCTGTTCTCTGAAAGGAAGTTGGCTATTGTCCAGCTTAACTCATGTAACATTTTGTTGCTTATGTTTAATGTAATTGCAAACATGACATGCATTCATAATTAAGCCCAAAGGGTAAGCCTAGAGCCTGAGACACGCTGGAAAATGCTAAAATAAGAGTGGCTAATCTCTTCAAGAGCAAAAAGTGGAAAATATACTACTAATGAAAATAGAATAATAAAAATACCTATTGTCGTTCAAACATGCTGCAACACCATTGCCCATGACATTGAAAAGTATGTAGCCACTTTACTAATGAAATTAAATTATACTAGTTATAACAGACATGAGTCTGCACAGTCTACTTAATGAGTCTGTAAATCTAATCAGAGGAACCTATGATAGTCTGGTCCTGTCTGGACAGACCTGAAAAGCTGGAAGGCTTTCACTACACAGCAATAAATCTTAAAAACCTTGCAACACCACTTCTGATACTTACCCCTTCCTCTCCCTTCACTCAGTGTGCTGGAAATGTAGAATCCTACGTTACCCCATGAAGCCTTTCCAAAAAATCCCCAAACACTTGAATAACTGCGGATGCGTCCACACAGACCTCCTTTGACACCATGACCTTGCCAGAGGCAAATTATATATTGCAGTCTTTATAGCTCTTGGCTGTAAGGAAGGGGGAACTAAGATAGACTTTGAGCATGACTGATGGAAGGGGAGTAAACGTTTGCCTGGAGATTACTGATGGCAACATACCAAAAGTAACATGAAGAAATAACCCTAATAACCAGTACCCAAAAGTAAAAGAGGGCGTAACCAACAAGAATAGAAAATGGGATATGAGACGAAATCATTCAAAGTAGTATTAGATTCAGAGAGTCGTGTAATGCTCAGGCCAAGAGAGGGGTGACATCACCTGGCATGGTAGAGGAATTTTGGCAGTGGAAAGGGGGAAGGTCCTCCAAAGACCTAGAGGAACATCAGCCAGCAGGACCGACAACTGTGCAGAAGCACTAGGGCCTTTTCCTCATTGTTGTACCTGGGACAAAGCTCTACATTGGTCCTTGACCTGGACTGTGGTCAACACAACCCCATCCTGATCGGTGATCGGAGCCAACACAGGTAGCCTCCCTCAGCCACCCTTCGGGATGTATAAGCAGGGGCAAGACCCACTCTGGCTAGCCACAATGTGGGCAGCAGAGAGTGGGCAACTGGAATAGGTCATAGGAAGTGTTATTGTTATTGTTTTATATAGCTTTTTCTTTAGCTTTATTGCTTTACTAACTTCAGGTACTTTAATCAGTTAATAAAATAAGTATTTCAATTAAGCAAGGGTTTGTCTATTTCCCTGGCATCACCACACGCACGTTAATCGATTGGCTGTCACAGCCCTACCGTGACAAAGTTCAGTGCACAGCGTGCGGCACTGAAGGAGGCACCGAAGGTATCGAAAGCTGCAAATCGATCCTGGTGCTCCAGTGCCACGGCTGCCCTCTGACAAACTGGGGGAGCACGCAGGCAGCATGAGGCTGCCCCTGCGACGAATAAATACCCCCATTACTAACTCAGTAGAAAGCAACTTAAATGCTTCTTGGTACTTCACCCCCACTGCACAGAAGACCATGATATCAACTGTGTATTTTACAAAGACAACATGATGCTTGCATAGACACCCACATCCAGTTTTAGAATACAGCATGTTATGTCTTATTTTCTTCTCAGAGGGCATAAATAACCAAGAGAAATTGTGCTAATAGGCACCAATAATTATGAATAATAAAAAAGGAGAACAAAACAAAACTCTGTAGCACATCTTTGTATCCGGCTGACTGAAGGAAAAAAAAATATCACCTACAGCCCCACAGAAGAAAACACTTAGATTTCTCATAGAGCAATGGGAGACTAATTACCAGGAAGACGTTAATGTATGCTTATGTACCACAGCTTAATAGGCAGAGCAAAGCCAGGCATATTGCTCAAATTTACAAAGCTATGGGGTACTAAGATGGCAGCAACTCCATGAAAAAAACAAAAAGGATCTTCAACATTCGGTGTCCTCGAGAATACAGAAGAAACTGGAATAGCTTATGGTATTATGAACTTATAAATCCATGTAGTAAAAAGATCAAAAGAAAAGCCTACCCTTATGAAGTATAAACAAATCATATTAGTGCAATGGCATAAGCGTAATCAGCATTATGCTGGATTTTACTGATCATTCCCATCCATATCTAAAGGAAAACCAAAAATGGAAGTAGATTAATGTTGATGTGGGACAGATTCTGAGGAAGAATCTAATAAAACTGCAATACACAGAGGAAAGACTTGACAGCAACTGGTATCAGTCTATCCAGGCAAAAATAGGAGAAGAGACTGTAATACGTGCACAGGGTCCCTTTTCCCACAACATGTTTCATTTTTCCCCAACTTCTATCGCTCCAGGTCTACAAAATCTACAGTTTTACAGCAAGTACAAAGGACTTAAGAGCTGTTCTGAGACTAAAACGTAGAAGCTGGAAAACTGAAAACAAGACAAACCCAACCTTACAACTCTCATACAAGAGCACAATCTTTTATAATGTCAAAACTATGAACTCCAAGAAGCACTGGAGCTGAATAAGACAGCCTAAATTCATTTTTCAGAAAATTGTAAAATTTTTGCAATTTAAGTATAGAATTAAACATCATTTTGAAAATTAATGCTAAATAGCTCAGCAGTTAAAGTAAATGAATAAAAAAATAATAAAGTAAATTAGAAACAAATATTGAAACACTGCCAAAAATGGACAAAAGAAAATAAAGCTAAAACTGCCAGGTGCAGCAGAGCAAGAGAGCAGCAATAGGGCTGATAACATGGGGACTGCATTAACTTAACACTAGGTTGCCTTAAGACCAACATGAAACATGACAAAAGCCACAGCCTGCTTGAAGCTCCTAACCCTCCCAGCACAAACAATTTTTAAGAAAAACTCTTGTATAAAGCTTTAAGAAGAGTCTTCCAATGTCATTGTTGTGGATCTGTGAATTTTGGGGGAAAATTATGTTCTCGCTTGTTAAACCCTGCATGTGTAAATATAAAACTCAGAATAATTCACTAGCGAGCAGGAGTACTAACCTTTACATTTTGGAATATAGTGAGAAGTCTCATCCTACCCATGTGATCACTGGATATCTTTACCTTACAAATTTTACAAGGTTCTCCTTTATTATGGAAAATCAGACACTGAGAAGGCCTCTTCTAAAACAAAAAAACACACCCCCCAAAAAAAACCAAACCCAAAACAAAACCAAAACAAAACAGGAAAAAATTTTGTTGACATCGTATCTTACAATACCTAGTTTCAGCAAGATTAAAGAAAAGGTACATGGAAGGTACTATCAAACCTACAGTTCACTGTCCAGTCTGCAGTATCCACTCTGTGCCTGCTTACCATCGCAAAAATCAACAGACATCCCATTTTAAGAATTTTATAACATAAATGTAAGAGGACTGCATGAATACAAGTGTAAAAGGGCAATCGGAAAGGCAAGCATGACATCTCTGTGCATCTTCCTCCCCAGCAACAATGTCAGGCAATAGCTGCGGGCTTTCACACAAGAAACGTGACAGCTAGCAAAAATGGAAATAATACAATTTCACTAAGTATTGTTTGTCTCCTCACTTTCTTATTAGGCAGTTGAAAGTTGTGTGAGAAACAGAAAAACTGTAAGCTTCGATTTCTATAATTTCTTTCCAAAGCATAGAGAACAAGCATACTAAACAATTATGTCAGTACAAAAGTATTAAATAAATCAATTAGAAGACATTATATCTTATGCAAATATAAATATCAAAGCATTTCTCATTCATATTTCAAACTAAGGAATAAGAGAGCAACCCAATTATTCACTCAATCTGCTCATTTAAGAATCCATCACCTAAAGAGATTAACATGCTTTATGGTTGTGGAACATGAGACAGCTTTCTCCCCGTATCTGCATTAGTCCCATTAATAAACGCATTCTTAGCATGTATTAACATTTCTTAGCTGTCACCTGTGAAATGACCCTGAATTTGAGGTAATGAAAGCATTCAACTTTCACTTCTCCCTTGTACCATACAGTAACTACAGTAAGGAAAGCCAACTCAAGTAGTTCATTTTTAGCAAACTAATAATTGTAAAAAGATTGTTCATTTGTCTTTGGGAGACCAAATAGAGTGAGTGAGAGAATATTTAAGTCACACTATTTAAAGTGTAACTGCATAATGATGAACCTGTAACCAGAGGTACTCCATTGCACAATTACAAGTGATTAGAAGAATAAGAGGATGGCAATCGCTGCTTTACTTAAATAACCCACACCCTCATGTAGCAATCAAAAATATTTTTTCATTCACTGAAAACACTAAAGAAGAATTAGTCAACTGAAAGACAGCTTGCCATCCCATACTACAATACGTCCTGCAACGACCTGGGGAAGAAAAACCAACCCTGGGATTGCCATCTCCCCCTCCATCCACAAGCCCTGCCCTGTCTACTACCGCTCCCAAACTGAGGATGGGCAGAGGAGGGGCATTATCAGCACTTGCTCTTTGATGAGAGGAGAACACGTGCATCTCAAACACATCACTGAGAGCCCGCTGTTAGAAAAGCGCTGCTATCTCCTTTGCTTTAGCATCGCTCTCAACCACACGGGAACCACGGCACTGCTCTGAGGGAGCACTACCATGCTTGGCCACAACCTCCACCCTCCAGATACCTGAAGCTGAAGCAAGAGGGGTTGCAGAACGGGAAATGAAAGTAACACGTAACAAGTGTCGATCCAGATTGCTTCTCTTTGGTCACATCACCTTATTTATAAATTATGCTTATAAACACATGCACTGTTTAGCCAGGTCTAGATAAACAGTGTTCTACATAACTCACAGTAACTGTTGGGTTACTTCACTGCTGATTCACAAGTACAAATGGCAAATACACATCTCAAATTCAGCACTTCTTACTGCTTACCATAAACCAGAGGGCTCAATCTAGATAAGGGTTATAATAGAAATCTAATCTGAATTCCACCTTTTTTCCCCACGTGGTGTACAGAAAGATAGCTATTAGGGTGACAGAGTACAAGAGAGGGCGGAAAAGCAGTTAAGTATCTCAACCGTAATAACATGCAGTATTGCTATGGAAAAGTGATTAAGACACAACAAGGTCTCACCTTCAAAACCAACTTCAAAGAACAGGCACATAAAAAAACCTGAGTCTGAAATAGCCATAGCAATTTCTGTATCAAGGAGACCTGAAGAAAGGCATTGTTGCAAAGTGCATCTGCATGAAAACACGAATTTTTAAAAAATGTCTAGGAAACACCATTGTACCTATTTCATGTCTACAATGATGCTAGGCAACAAGTCAATCCAATTTTCATGGCATTCTTTACAACCTAAAAACTGATTCTTTATTCCAAGTTTGCCTTTTTTGATATTCTGTCATAACAGCTTTAGACAGAGCACCACAACACAGCACAAATCCTCACAATAGGATCATGCTTCGGGCATTTTATTTCCAAAGATTATTTGCTAAAGCTGTACTCATGCCTGCATTCATTTTCTGTACAAGTTGAATATATAAGCAGTGTAACTACATTTCAGTAAGATACACATCTGATCTACAGACTGAAGTGAAGGTTGTCTCAGTTCTGAATAAGCACAGAATCATAGAATTCATAGAATCATAGAATCATTGAGGTTGGAAAAGACCTCTAAGATCATCAAC
>NW_008795023.1:562114-563703 GCF_000699145.1 Aptenodytes forsteri | reverse complement strand
TCTTGGGTGGATCCCATCCGGCCCCATAGACTTGTGAGCGTCCAGGTGGCGTAGCAGGTCATTGACTGCTTCCTCTTGGATTATGGGGGGTTCATCCTGCTCGCCGTCCCTGTCTTCCAGCTTGGGGGGCCGAGTACCCTGAGGATAACTGGTCTGCCTGTTAAAGACTGAGGCAAAGAAGGCATTGAGCACACCGAGTATGTGAACTAAAAAGCTCAGCAACTGCAGCTTGTAAGCGTTTACACAGCCAATTAAACCAGGGGAACAATGAAGGAAGGTACCCACCACAATGCATAGCTTAGGATGCGTTCTCTACGTACCTGGCCATACAGTGCATCCAGATACTGCAGACACTTGAGGAAGCTTGTCTTTACAGTATCTATAATGCATGAAGGGGTATATCAGGCTCTTCCTTTTGCTCTACAAATACAGCAAAGCAACGTGTTATTTTTCCCCTTGATCCCCTCTCATCAGGGGCCTATCAGGACTATCACCCACAGAGGATAAGCCTTGAACATACACTCAATCAACTTTAACTAATTTCCACTGTTTACTGTCCCTCGCCTTCTTGTTTGTGTGCACCTTTTCTCTATAGGTGACTTCAAGCGTGATACATTCAAACTCTCAGATTAGGATATAAATCTCAAAACCTTTTGGAGCAACAGTGACTAAGACAACTTATTCAAGTGGAACAACACTCCTCCGTATATTAGCACAGTACTTACGGGGTGGCTGGAACTAGTTTCAATTACAAATGGCTACGATTATGAGAAAGGGCTGCTTTGTACGTATCAGGAATGACAGTCATTGTTTAATAAAGTCACTGATACACCCTGACCTCCTGTGAAGCATGCTCTCGTTACCAGAAGTAACTCCAGCTTAGCTGGTTCTACACAATCTTGGACAAGGCTGCTATCTCATTGAATAAGCCGCTGAAAGGAGACTGCTGAACTTTTTGGTTTCTTACTTATTCAAATATTTACAGGAAGGCCATCTGAAGGGCTTGATTCTGGGCAAACAGAAGCACTGCTTTCCACACATGGCCTATGTGGCAAGCATGTCCAAAGCCCTGGTTCCACAGAAGGAGGCTTGGAGAAAAGCAGAGGTAGCTGAATTTTGTGACTCAGAAAAAAACAAGAGTCGGGCACAACATCAGGAAGGGACTGAAGATGGACACAGAGAGAGCTTACTCCCTGTGGTATGGGGACAGGGGGCAAAGAAGAGAGACAGAAATCTCTCGGTCTCCTGGTAAAGATGATAAACACCAGAAAGACCCCCTTCCTAATTTTGATCCAGGAGAAAAGTTCCCAAGACAATCTGCCAAAATGTTTGGCAAGCCCATGAGACACACCAAAATCAAGTATATTGATCATGGATTATCACACTTCCAGAATTCAAATCTGTCGTGGTTTAACCTCAGTCGGCAACTGAGCCACGCAGCCCCACTCGCTCACTCCCCCCCCACCCCTGGTGGGATGGGGGAGAGAATTGGAAGAGCACAAGTGAGAAAAAACTCGTGAGTTGAGATGAAAACAGTTTAATAATTGAAATAAAATAATAATGTTGTAGTAGTAGTAGTAGTAGTAGTA
>NW_008795023.1:540616-561953 GCF_000699145.1 Aptenodytes forsteri | reverse complement strand
CTTGTGCACCTCCAGCCTTCTCAGTCGGTAGAGCATGGAAAGCTGACAAGTCCTTGACTGGTGTAAGCACTACTTAGCAACAACTAAAACATCAGTGTGTTATCAACATTATTCTCCTCCTAAATCCAAAACACAGCACTGTACCAGCTACTAGGAAGGAAATTAACTCTATCCCTGCCGAAACCAGGACAAAATCCCTTGAGAGAAAAGAAGGGATCTTCCACCACTATGTCAGCTGATGTAAAATTGAATCCATGGAACACTGCAATCACGTGCTCCAGAGTGCCCTGAGCTTTAATGCAGACAGTATTCTTGAAGGACCAGCTCTTCAACAGAAAAGCTGTCACAGTCAGTCTGGGAAGGCGAGAACAGTGTGTCTCTGCAAACACTGAACAGGCCTTACACTATCTGCAAGAAGATCAGGATGATCTTGGAAATAGGAAAGGTCCACTCTGAAAGCACTTCCTCTACTTCTTGAGGACAGGACAACATGACCTGAAGGCGAAGCCAAGAACTGGGTGCCATACAGGTGTGGGGTTGTCTCTCTTCCAGAGCTGGAAGGCAGGTCCTAAGAATGATAAAATGAGCCCTTACAGCTAAGAAACTGTCTTGTGACACAGGTTTTGGAGTGACAGAAGCCACAGTTGTCATGACAAACTTCAGAATTTACAGGAAGAGTAATTATCTTCGTACATTCATCAGGAGACAGTAGAAATATCTATAACATTGTCTGGAAGGCATTTGAAACCTCCTTATATAAACCTGTCCTTTGCCACCAAAACAGAGATACAGGACTAATTCCTCCAGCCATTAAGTCTCAGACTGATGGTGATCCCACACAGGGCTCATAACTCAAAGCTCCAAGTGCTTTGTGTAATCTGCATGTAGTCTGGTCTCCTCTCTCTCTGTCTCCCTTTCAAACAGCAGTATTAATATATATATAGGGAGTTTCTATGTCTTTCTGTTTAGTTCAGACCCTATCATTTCATTTTGTCCACCAGTAAGTCCATGCTTCCATTCATGAAACCATCTACACATACTGCTCAACTTAAGAGGGGCTTCAGTTGTTTCCAGTACCTGCTCAGAAAAGCACACTCCTCATGGGGCAAGACCTGGGCACACAGTGGTCTCTCTCATGGGCTGGTTTCCACTACCCCACCAGCACCCATAACCCCCATAAGAACAGTGACACCTTCTAAACAAATGTTCAGTCCTGTCACTGGGGCAGCTGGATCTCAATACGCACAGACTGAAGTGCAGACTTAAGTAAAAATGTGCAGAGGCCACATACTTTTGCTCAATCTCTCCCTAATATCTCTAGCAAATTTACAAACCAAATCCAGGCAAACCCTTAGTAGGTCTATGTTGTCCTACTTCCATCAACACCAATGAAGCTACGAAAATTTAAGGCAGTAGAGGATCTTGCATCAGACAACTACATGTCATCCTTCTCAAAATCTTACACTGTTATCCACATGAAACAAATCATCTTTGCATACCTCAAATGCTAAATATCTGTTTTCCCTTGCTCTTCATTGTACTCTAGATGACAATGGAAATCGCACATCGCAGATGTTTAGGCAGGAAGACAGACCCTCAAAGGTTTGGTTTTGATGCTCACTCCAAGCTTTAAATGCTTAACCAAACCTGTCGAAATCCCTTGTTGCCTCGTAATCTAAGCACAGAACACCTGGACACATACAAATTTCCACAACTACTTGTGCCACTGATCAAAGAATAAGATGATTAAGGAAAACATTCAAAGGATTTATTTTTATTTGGATAAAACAGACCTCAACAGTTCGGAGTCTTGGCCAAAGCTTCTTTGAACATTAAGGACTACATCTGGCAAGGAATTTGAGAGTTAACTTCACACTAAAGCCCAAAAGCCTGTGCTTTGTGCATAGCACAGAAGACAATAAATCTACTTTTCCTATTAAAAAACTAAAGCTGATCTATTCTTAAGCAAAGAAAGCACAAACATATGGGGCGGATTATCAACCACTTTTATAAGGTACTGGTTAAAAACACCACACAAAATCAAAATGGAGGACTCAACGTGGATACAATTCCTCTGAAAAGGCAATAGACAGTCATAGGGCCAGAGGGGAGACCAAAAGCACCAAAATTATCAATGAAAATGAACCCCAGGTGTTGGGGGAAAAGCCTTCCTTCTCCATGCTTTGATGCACATTTTAGCACAGAAAGTTATAAACACACGGTGCTTAGAACAGGTCGATCAACTGGGTCTATCAGCTTCGTAATTTTTTCTTTTCACATTGAACATTGAGGCTGGCTTTCTCTTCACTTGTAAGAACATGGACAGCCAGTGTCAGTTGGGTACTCCAGCTAGCCCTTGGTTGTGACCATGACCTTCTTGGCTGACTTTTTGCATTCTGAGTTTTGTTTGGGATTTTTTTGTTTCCTTTTAAAGTTTTAACAAAAGCCTTTTCTTCCCCACCATCACATTTATCTCAGACTGCTCAGTAAAAGGCAGTCTGTTAAAAAGCAAGAGTGGGTGAGCAGAACAAATACTGATTTCATTTAAAATGAATACTTTAAAAGTTTGAGCAGAGTAAAAATATTCTTGCCTTATAAATCATTTACTTCCTGTACCAGACTGTAAGTATGATTCAGCTCCAGGTAGAGATACCTAATCATTAGTGTCTGCATCGCTCTGAGTAAGCAGAGATATAGTTGCTACAGTCAGTCAATCCTAGGGAGCAACTTGGCTCTCCTGCAACAGACACCTATTGGTCAGCTACATCACTATTTAGGCTCCACCACTGTAGTGATTTTATCTCCTTTGACTAGAATGGCATGCTTGTGGATAGATAACTAAATTACAGGTGTTTTCATAGGTGCAGTCTCTTAATTTGGTATGGACAGCAAGTAAGACTTTAATAACCAAAACTGTGCATCTGATTCTTTGGTGTGACACCACCCCAGAAGAAACCAAGCATGTTCATGTCAGTGGAAATGCCGAACTGAAGGTCCTAGACCAAACCAGGCTCTGCCGGCACCAGCTTGCTCATGCGTTGGACCAATGGACCGGTTTGAATGGACCGAGTCAGGACAAGTGGACAAAACGTGTGTGTGAAGCAGTGTTGATGTTACCAAACCTGCATAATGTAAAGGTAGACAAGATCCTTGTTCCTCTGAGTTTTTAGTCTTATTACAATACAAAAACTGGATCTACTTGAAAGTCTTAATCCAAAATATTTTTAAAAATAAAATAGGCTTTTGAAAAAAATGGGAGTTCTTCCAGCCAATATTCTACTCTGATTATTATTATTCTAGTTGTTGGTTGCGTCCAAGAAAAGATGCTTTCGTTGTTACAGTGCCCTCCACTCAAAATAGGAAAAATTACGTTTCTCAATTTATTTTTCTGAAAACTAAACTAACTGAAAGCCAATTGTACAGGCTTGCCACACCAAAGGCAGCAAGCTGTTACACAAATAGGTCAAAAAATTACAGATTAATATCATGGCTTTATTACTGGTCTTGCTGAAGTGATATCCTAAATTGAAATCAAAGTAAACCTGAACCCCTTCCTCTCTCTACTGGCCCCACATGATGATTGCTACTTTCTCTGCAGAGCCGGGGGTGAGCAACTCCCTGGGTAATAACTGTGTTTCCTTGCAGAAACAAAAGCACGTCCCCCAGCCCAGCCTTGCCATCAATGGCAGCAACAGCAAGCCAACTGACCGAGGCTTCCTCCTAAGCAACACAGGCGGCAAAATCATGGCCATTTTGCCAGCATGTCCATTTTAGACAACAACCTTGCCTATCCCTAGAGCCAGTTCTGCCTTTGGACCTCACTGTAGACAACCATATTTTTATCCAGGCCTGTCATTCTGATGCCAGGTAACACCACTGTTGCAAGCTCTGTTAGTATTGTTCCCCATAATGGTGTTAAAGTATCAATCATGTTTAATAGCCTCCAGCATTTATTCCAGAAAGACAACCTTTTTAAGAGCAGTAGTTGTAGGAATTGTGCCAACTTCCAACTGTCCGACAGGCCTTTTATTGCTGCTGTAATATGTGGAAATGTCATGCGTTTTGATACCACAACTATAGACTACTAATGTCACAGAATAATACGCTTATAGGTTGTGGCAGTAGCCAAATAACACATGAAGGCATAATGAAGCAACTTACCAAAGGCCCTTCCCTCCATTTCAGTATATTCTCATACATTAAATAGATGTTGATGTTTGCCATTGACATTCAAAAGTGAAATGATGACTTTGTCTCTATAATAACCAATTAGGTAACCCACAAGTAGATTGAGAAAATTATAGAACAGAAAAATCAGCCAAACACTATGTTGAAAATGGGAACTTTCTGCTTGAGAGCAGTATCTTCAAGGTAGAAAGCTTGTAATTTAAACAGGCTGTATAAATATACACTAAAGCAAGTTAATTAACTTAAATAGCCTAACGTAAACTACTTTAAGGCACGCAATAAATACAGGTGACACGACATAATTAAATGAAGATGCTAGCAGCTTCCGCAGAGTGTCCCATATGGGTTACCTATGGTTGGGGGTTAAAGTGTTTGTGGCAGTAGTAATGGTAATGCTCAACTTCTCTTTCTCCTCTGCTTCTCAAGGCAGTCCAGAGACTGCAGGACCAAACTAAAATTCCTCTGCTCCAACTTACTCAGCTCTCCATAATATCCTAAAACACAGCATAAGTAGACACAGACGCATACAACAAAACACTTTTGTTGTATCTTACCTTCACCCAGTTGCATAAAACAACAGGCCCTTACCCAGCACCTACTTCTTCCCATTTAGTATCCTCTGCCAACGTCTGCTACTGTTTCCTCCTATGAGGATAGGAGAGGTAGAGTTAAGACCTTTGTGGTCTTCTCAGCAGAGGCTTTGAGAACACCTGATATTCAGTAATATTCCTGTAAAATATAGTTATTTAAGCAAAAGATTAATCTAATAGCACAATATACCAAAATTTAATCTTCAATTTTCTAAACGAATGCATTGTTATTATCATATTATCATGAACCAACCAAGATGCACCATTGAAGCCTATGTAAAAATAAATAATGTGTTATTTAGGCCCTTCTTTAATTTTTACATAAAATCTTTCCCATGTTGTTTAATCTCCATCTGCTCTAACAACAGCGGTCCCACCTCCTACTCCCTAGGAATGCAGTCTCTGTCAGGTTACAATCAGTCAGATTACCATATGCTTTCGTAGCCACTGTTTTCACACTGCAAGTGGAATACAGGAACGAAACACTGAAAAGAAGAAAAAAGCAAATAACACAAACCAGTACACAGTTATCAGTGAAACGCTGCAGTACAAGCTGCTTCCCCTTACTAGATAATCAATAACACAGTTTTCAGATCTTGATGATGTTACAATTACCTGTGCAAAGTGAACGGGAATTTTTATACTTTCCCTCATTTGGTTAGTGGAATTTGAAAGTACTTAGAGTTAGTGTAAAGTAGTCCTTCGGTTCATCAGCATGTAACATTTGTGAATAATGACCATAATGACCATTTTTAAAAGCAATAAGCCATTAATGCATATTTGTGCTTGATTAATTTTGTTTTACAACTTTTTGTCTTGCAATAAGTACTTTAGAGATGTGAAAACAAGAAAACCATTAATGCATATTGCTGCTTGATTAATTTTGTTTTACAACTTTTTTTGCAATAAGTACTTTAGAGATGTGAAAACAAGAAAAGAAGCCAAAAACAGAAGAATTAAATAAATGGGGGTTTTGCAAAGAGGGGGGGGGGGGGGGGGGGGGGAAGTGTGTGTGATTCTTTTTGAAGCCACCATGATCCCAGGCTACTTACTTACCATTCGGGTTTTACATCTACACAGCTACCAGGTGGAGCGAGCCCATTGAGCTAATTGAGGCAGCATTAATCTACCTCAGGGATACTTACAGGTCTGAAGACTGAGCAATCAACCCAGACATGACCTCAGGATGACGTTCAGCACCTGAATCTGCTGATACCACCGTGGCTTCATTGCTTCTTGTAACTCAAAAGCTGCTTGATTACACATATCCATGCCACAATCAATTCTGGCTTTTGGCTGGACCAACTTTTATGGTATCAGCAAATGGCAACTTGCCTTACCTGTGGAGTAGCGTACAAGCATCCGAGATGGAGCTGTGATTGCCATCCTGAACTTCCACAGCGACAAATAGCTAAACGCTGGTACATTTCTGAGCTCTTCTGGACCCTCACAGACTTTGAATACAGCCACTGGCTCCAGCCTCTCATTGAGACCGCACAAGACTGATGCCACTGCCGGTGACTCCGATCCCCAGATCCACCAGCCCCAGCAAGGCCTCCCAGAACCACCATTCAACTCTACCTGCCTGCGTCCACTCACCTTCAGGACTGACCAAAAGCTCTGGCACAGACCCCATTCTTCAGCTTCCATCTTCACCATCATTAGCTTACAAAGTAAACCTCATGGGACAAACACTGCGTGAGCTGAGAATATACACTTTGCTTGTGGAAAATTCTGTACAGAATAAGGGACCTGTGGACAATCAAACCTGCCTGCAAATTCCCAAGCTGTGACATCTTTTACTTATCCTTTGAAATTTGGTCAGTGCCTGTTCAGGGGACCAGGATTGCGCTCAACTCTCTCCTGCACATCCTGTTTCACCTAGTTTTCCTGGTGAAGAGAATCACTATTCAGATGAAGTGTTGTTGCTATAAAAGTTTCAGTTCTCTCTGTGAGATTACTTCAATCCCTTCTACTTTGACCAAAGTCTCTGGTAGATAATCCACCAATTAAGGTGAACCTGCCTGGGTGAACTTCAGCCAAAGATCTTTTTACATGACAAGAATCTTTAAAAAAAACCCCAAAACCAACAAAAAAACCAAACCACTATTAACCCTTTCAATTTTTTTTCCTGCCATGAACTTCACTCTTCCAAATGAATGCCCAAAACTGGCGTTGAAGTACCTGCCACAGCAGATTCTTGAACCGTCTTAAACTTTGTCTTCACGCTGAAGAAATATCTGTCTGCTACTTTTCATTGAACTCTGGCTTAAATATTTCTTTAAGCCTAGAGAAACCACATTCATCCTCCATCCTCCCATTGGTGCACACTCTTATGAAGCAGGTGTGAGCCTCTTCAGTCTGAGAACCGGGACCTCTGCCGGTCTGATGTGTCCTTTGGGATCAGGTTTTGTGACCCCGGTGATTCCTATTCACGTTGGTAATTTGAAGCATATATGCGGGTCACTGTCTCTGCTAAATTCATAGAGAATTTACGGAAGACTATAAAATTAAACATGTTTTCATTATTTCTCTCTAGTTAATTTGTGAGAGAGTCAGCCAAGGACAGATTCACCCACAAGCCCAGTTCCTGTACTCTGGTAACACCACAGACATCAGAAAAGGACACTGCCTACATGGTGCAAGTCCTGCTACTTCAACAAGAGCTGGATCTTTTACAAATTCCAGCATATAGGACACTGAGAAGAAAGACTGCAACACCTACCTCTCTACCTCTACCAAGATTTTGGCTCTGTTGCTTACAGTTGACTGTTCCTCACTGCTTACAACTCAGACACTAGTATCCAGAGCAAGTAGGGTGACGGTAAGTAAAACTATCTTTTATGAGAAAGAGACAAGGAACACAGTTTCACCAGTATAAATTATAGGCATATTGAAATTGTGCAAATGAGTCATGAAGATTGATTCCACAGTCGCTACCAACATATGGCTGCACAGCATATACAGGTGGCACACAGAAAGAGGTTAAAACTAGTTGGAGTCCCAAAAGCAGGAGAGTCGCAATGCCACCGAGAAGCGATGTGCAGCCCAGGTGAGGAAATGGCAGCATAATGTTTGCTTTCAGTATTCACACTAGCTTCACGGCATTGCAAAGTAGCACATAGCATTGATATTCCCTGAGTGTCCATTTTGTCAGCGTCAGAGACCAAATGACTACAAGCTTCCAGGATAAAGAACTGCATCTCCATTAATAAAAACATGGGCATGAAAGTATTATACAGGAGGTACTTTTAAAAAAAAGTATGTATACACACATGTATATACACAGATACATTTAATTTTAGGTAAAGAGATGGAAAGCCACAGTTGAAAAGCTGTCTATTTTTGGGACAATATCTATACTGTTCAATACTAAGTCAAAGAAATTTCAGATTTCTAATTTGCACACAATCCTAAAATTATACCTTTATTATAAAATTATACCTTTATTATATATATTTTATATATATATAAAATTATATATATTATACCTTATAAATACCTTTTAGAGGTATTGGGCACCTACTTTTTATTCTTTACAGTAAAACCTTGCTTTGCCTAGACAGACAACTATCATAACTGAAAGAGCCTAGTGCAGAACAGCGTTCTTGCTAACACACTTTTACACAGCACCTTAAAAATACCAATAGTTGCAAGGCAATTCTGACGGCTCCATACGCAAGTACCAGCTGGAAGCAAAATGATATTCACAGGGATAAAGGCGGCCCCTCAGTCCCAGCCCCCAAGGGAAGGAACCACCTCAGCTTTCTCCCTTTTCCACCTCTCAACTCCTGCATTTCTCTGCAAGCAAACACCACTCATCCCTCTCTCCCTGCCAGAATGCTGACAGCACAGTGAAAATGAAGGAAACAGTAGACCATTTCAGTTTTATACTACATATTTCTTATTTTGAGGAACACATTCAAAGGCAGACTTGTTACTAAGATTTTGATTTATTTTATAACAGACATCTCATGTTTCACTCTCCGTCAAATACTAGCATATTCACAGCTCTAATGATAGAACAGTTCTCAAAAGTTTGCTCTCTTTTTTCAGTCGTATCACCTCATTTAACAGATAGCATTCCCTCCTCTAAAACCCCTTTTTTTCTCCAGGATATTCATACTTCTTAGCAAATTTGGAACCAAACAGCCAGCTTGCTGGGCTGTTAGCTGTTACCAAACAGCTAACTCCACCTGATGGATTCATAAATACAAGACGGTGCTGTTATTGTTTGGAAATCAAAATTATCCTTGCTGACTAGTCTGCTGCCTCCGCATGTCATGAGACATTTACAGCAATACGACCATAGTTTGTATGGTGTTTGCATATTCTGTAACTCAACCTGCTTTGTACACAGTATATACTAGTTTTAAAAATAAATACAGATGATTTATTTTTAATAACAGACTGAATTTCCACTCAGTAAGATTACATGTATTATTTTTAGCCTTAAATAATAAAAAACATTAAGAAAACTTTTAGGAGTTGTTTTCAAACACAACTTTCAGACTCTGAAAAGCTAGTTCTAAATTTTCCACTTCAGAAAGGACTCAGTGATCCTCCTGTCCTCCCCCCATTTCACCCTCATTCCAGTGTAATGAAGCAACATGAAATCATTTTGCAAAATGTCAAAACCTCTCCATTCTCCGTTCTTCAATTTTTTTTTGCACTGCTGCTGAAGAGAGGACGGAGGCCACAGTAAGGAGCTAACAAATAGGCAGGTATGACTAGAAGGGGCACAGACTAGAAAATAAAACCGTCAGTAGGTTTTTTCTTTGTCATTCCTTGAAAAAAGTTCAACCCTAAAGACTGGCATATACTTGGGTCTTAGGAAATGCTCTACAGACCAGTTCCATGCCCCATAATAACGGGACAGACTTTAGCAGTACAGCAGCAGAGATAAACGTGACTTGCAGCAGCAGTAAGGCAGCTCTTAAAGTACCCAAATTCTTGGAGTATTGTTAATAATTCTACTTTCTGCTCAGCTATACAGAGGACTAGGAAAAAAGGCAACCTATTGACTTGTATCTTGGTTTCATTCCCAAAAGCTCAAAAATCTTAGTATTTACATGCTCCACCACCACCAAATTTGAAGGGAGAAGAGACAGTCACTGTGGGACATTTTAAGGTCCAGCACTGCTGCTTTCTGTGTCTGTCATTTAGTCTAACTTTCACAAAGGGAAAAAATTGCTCAGCTGCTGAGATATACCACAGCTGAAATAACAAAGGTCTGTAATACCAGCATTTCATCAGGAGAAAATTGGAGGAGATGCTCTTTCCTAACCTAATACGAAAGAAACTAAACTAACCAACATTTCGTCTTTGAAACGCTATGATTTGCAGGTGCAACCTGTTGCATTAGTTGTGCGAGATTGAAAAGTCTAGAAACAGCATGTGATAGAGTGCAGCAGTATTTAAAGCTTGAGACCATTTTGGAGATGAAGATCCAGCATGCTCAATTAAAGGCTCTGCTGACCATCTCTGATTCTGTAGATCCATGTATTTCCATACAGACAAAATACAGTAACTGTTCTGCTCGATAGCTAACCGAATAGGACAGGGAAACTACAAACTAAGTCAACTTTTAGACTGGAAGCGGAGGAGGAGGGTCATCCGGATTTTTTGTTTTCACTAGTGAGAGCAATGGTTTTATCTCTAGCATCACTGTGTATCTACTTCTCAAAGTTCTTGTATTATATGGGTGTTTCACTCCTGTAGTTGTGCACTACAGTTTCTTAAAAGGGAATCCAGCTTGTGATGCTGAGCTTTATCACAGTAAAAGGTCAGTTCCTGGCTGCACCCACGTCCCACAGCACTATGAATTTCACTTTCATATCGTGCTTTTCTGTCCCACTTCAGGAGCAGAGTGGAGACTGGCAACTTTTATTTAAAGCTTCCCAGAGCTCAGCATCCGGGATGGTATTCTGAGATGTGGAGAAGGTCAGCTGAAACAACAGCCAGCAGCTTAGCTTTCCTGACTGGTTTGCAGGCAAAACCAACAAAGGTATTTGCAAGGGGAGAATGGTGGTATTAAAAAAAATGAGAAGAGCAACAAATAAAAAGAACAAATTAACCAAAAGTTACTGTTCCGATTTCCCCTCCCACATCTGGGATTACCTCTCCATAAGACAGAAATAACACGATCATACAAGTACCCGTGTATAGTTAACCCACTGAAACAAGCTTAAGTGGGTCACGGTCTACCAGGCTGACAACAGCTGACATTTTGCCCAACCAGGCAGGTCTCCTCTGTCCGACCAAGTGGTCTGCAGCACTGCATGTGTTCCATGGCCTGAGGGAAAAGATGCCTGGTCCTGGCTAGCAGCGCTCTGGGATCTACCAGCACATGGACAAACTTCTCAGTCAGCTCAGTAAATGCTGGAGTAAGAACTCACGGAAAACTCTGCCCCAAAATTTAAATATTTGTGTTGTCTCTAGACAGAATTCTTTTAAACTTAGTTTCTAAAATTTTGCCAAAGCATCACTTCAGTCATCAATATGGATCATCAGTCTCCAATCTATACACACTGTACTATGATTCTTCTAAAAAAAGTAATCTCAGCGTTTAAAATAGCTATAGAAATGGATGCTGCATTTAGTCAAAAAGAAAATCCTACAATGAAAATCCTACAAAAAAAAAGTACAGTTTACACAAATATTTCATGACTGCAACATTAAACATTTCATTATACACTTAAATTATTGATATGTTTATCCATTGTTATGAAAGTAAAACCACTTGTATTTTATGACTTTGCTTTTCTGATGGATTGAGAACAAAATAGTTGAAGATTTAAGTGTTTTAGGGTGTAAGTTTATTGTTACAGATTATTTATGATTATTCATCATAACTGAACATGCACTTTCATATAGAAAAAGAAATACATACCAAAAGTTATATCAAGAGAAAAACAAGGCAAGCATCATGTGAGATTTAGATATTAATAATGAAATCACAAGGATAAAAATAAATTCTTACACAGCGCAAAATTCTTGAGCATCATACCAGTAATCAACGTATAGAAACAACACTAGAAGGAAAGAGAAAGAAAATAGCTTATTCATACTAGGAATCAGAAATCATTGTCACGAGCTGGGGTTAGCCTTTGAACTTTGGTGTTAGCATTTTGGGTTGTGTCTGCACCCCTACTATCAATGTTTAGAAGTCCTACTTGCTAAAAAGAACATAGGGAAGCATATAGTAGCTGTCAGAGAGGAAAGGGAATCTGTTACCTTCTACTACTGAACCAGAGGAATAGACAAAGGCAGCCAAAACTTATTTGCATGTTTATAACCTAATATCACTGAATTGGGGTGAATAAAATCAACGGTGTATCTTTACTGCATCTCCAAGAAGCAAAGCAAAGCAACTGTACTCAGACCCTATGCAAGCAGCTGTCCTAACGAACATCAGAACTACATATCCTGGTAATGGAATTGCTAAAGTAAATTGGTAAATTCAAGTGAGAGAAAACAGGTCTTGCCAAAGTTAAAAGAAAAGTTCATACATACCATTAAATGTGTAGATGGGTCACAGATTCAAATAAGATTTCAAATAGATTCAATGTGTGACACTGCTTGTAAACAATAAAGATGTTTCACCGGAGCAGGGTTGGTTTGTTTAGAGACCAAAATTAGCAATATTTTTTGGTTACCAGAATAGGAAAAGCAAAATTTAGTGTTCAAAGGGAAAGTCAACTTTCTCAGCACTTCCCACTGGTGCTTCAAAATTCTCTTCAGGGCTGAGCAGACAAGTTGAAATCATCTGATATGGGTCTTGAAATATTTCAACAGATATGCTAACAGAGAAGTAACCTTGCAACCTTTTTAAATTTTGAACTTATAAAAGTGAGTACATAAAACTGCACTGCATCCCTCTTCAATAGCAGAGGGATTGTTTCACATCTGTGAGCAGGAGGGTCTATGGAAAAGTGAGTTTTTACCTACAGAATTTAGCTTTTTGGTAGAGAACGGACATATTTTTCAGGACACAATGTCACCAGCCAGTCTTTTAGACAGATGTCCACTAAGTCGGAGTTGCAATATGTAAGAAAGGAAGGGAGACTTAAGAAGACTTCCTTAGACTGCAGTCTAAGTCGGATCTGGTCATTGCATGGGAGTATTACAGGAAAGACAGCTGTGCATTGTACAGCACAAGAAAGTCCCAGAATGGTAGTCACAAAAAAAAGAAAAGGAAAAAGGCAAAAAGGAAAAAAAAAAGGAAAAAGGGGGAAAAAAGGTAATGTGCAAAGATCACCTGACATACCTGATTTTTCTTTGGATTTTCTCCTCCCTTCAGACAGAAAAGTCAGAAAGAGTATCTAAACAGATAAAAATTGGGAGTTGATAAGCTCTCAGGACTCTTCAGTCAACAAAACTATTTAAAACATTTTCAGCTCACTGCCCCAAGAATCTTAATGAAGAAGTATTTTGGGGACAAAATATTAGTTTGAACACTGAAGCAACTATTACCGTTGACTCAGCTTTGAATGGTGAAGCAAGAGGATTCTGGAGAGGTGGACAGGGAGGGAGAAAGAAATCGAAATGTCCCTTATGCAGGTATTGTGATCACTAGCTTTGCCTACTGATTTTTAGAAGACTATATACCAACAATATCAACTAGAATTAAAGGAATTGAAGAAACTTGTATACAGTTTGAAATATTATTCATCCCAAACTCAAATTAAGTTATTGGAGGGGAAAACAAAGGTCAAATCAAGTTTTTTAAATGGTAGTTACATAAGATTAAACAAGAGATGCACCAGTGACTCTTGTTTACATCAGGAAACTCATTAGATCCTGAAGTAAGGATCAAGTATCATAACCCAGCATGTAAGAAGAATGAAGAGTAAATACTGCCTACCAGCCCTACTAGATCTGTAAATCTAAGTTGGAAAAGATAACTATTTCTCATTGAAATCTGTAAGGATATATGACTTAATTGCATGGGTCATCTTGAGAAAATAAATACAGATATATTAATCCTACAGATAGGAATTGGCAGCATACCAGGTTAAAAAAAAAAAAGTATTGAAGAGGCAGATTTTGCTTTGATTTCTTTTCCAGACAAAAGAGATTTTAACAATGTTTTCAGAGGAAGAAGATGAGAAAAAGGAGGCACCAACGGAAAGACAACATTGGAAACAGTGCTGAGGACTTATTTACCTGGGAGGTACAAAGCTATTGATAACAACTTTCAGTGATTACTCTCAGCTGGGTGTGCCAAACTGTAATGTCGCTGCTCCTAGCATGGTAATTGTGACTGCTAATGTTCTCAGTCAGATCACAAGACTGAAGCATATTATAGAGAGACAATTTAAGCCACACCATGAAAGCAAATGAGACCTCAATTCATTCCACTACCACTCAGGAACAAGTCTTACTAATGAGGTATGCTACCCTCACATTGCAGGAGTGCGTTGCTGGCCAGGTCTGTCGCTTTTCACTTTATAGTCCTGTCACAGTGCAACCTGAAGGTAATTTCAGTAGAAAATACGAACCTATCTCCTACTGCTTGCATTCAAATCTCATCTTCACTCAACAAGAAGCAACTCCCCACTGTGACCTTTCTATTTACACCTGGAGGCGCAGCATTTCCAACTGAGAGCCACCAAATGAACTGATAGTTTTCCTAGATACAAACAAGTATAAATTGTTCTGAGGTTCACTGTGGAGATGGTATTTCAATTGTACCACGTGCATCACTCCGATACACTAGATGACCCTGAGTAAGGACAGATGATGAGGGAAGAGAGAACAGGCATGTTGGCTTAGGATGGGATAAAGGTATTATCAGAATCATTTTTGCAGGAGGTGCAGTTGTACGAATGTTTAAACCAATTATGTTCCACCTCTGTAAGTCTTAACGCAACTCATAACAACTTACACTGTCTTATGCTCGTACATACTAGATGTTTTAAAAGTAAATAAAACTGTGAAAGTTTAGTATTTGTACTGTTTCCATACAGGCCAAAAAGCATTCACCTAAGGGTGAGCCATTTTCTCCCCTTGTCCCCCTCAACAACTATTTGAACCGCCTGAGTAGTCTAAGTTCAGAACAGGTCCCTGGGAAAATGGATTAATGGGAACACCAAAGGCGAGGCTCTCAAAGAAGCATGGCAAACGTGATTTCAGAGCAACTGTGTAATTCTACATGTATATCACTCTCCACAGTACCTTACCATGTTAACACATTACTCTACCTGTACTTTTAACATCACAACATGGGCAACGTACCAGGTTCTGCACTGTATCTGCTCTATAAACAGGTAAGGATACTATCAACAAGGCTGCCTAAAAACCACTGAACTCATTTAGAACTGGAAATCTTTTCCATAAAGAAAAATGTAAATATTTCCTCTTATTAAGTAGGATAAATGGAAAATATCAAAAACCTCTGTGAGTTTCATGTGAACACATGACCTCCTCTGAGCCCCGTCTCCGACATTGGTTCAGGATCTCCTACAGCCTCCTAAGAGGTCAATAGAAGACCATCAGCTTGAAGCATTCACTAACAGTGACTCACACTATATCTCAGGAAATAAAATGTGTGGTGACATTAAAAGCCTTTTTAGAAGAAACCTTTACTGTCTCTAAGCAATCAAATCACCAGATTTTCCCTCCTACTGTTGCTCATATCCTATATAGTAGGAAGACAAGAAATGTACCCAGATGAATGGGGTTTGCACTTGACGCCAATATGAGTGTTCTCAAAGTATACTACATCCCTTAAACAATAATTAAGCACCAAATGAACCATTTAGAAATTCACCACTACCATTAGAACAAATTAAATTAAGCCAAGATTAACATATTAAGTTTGCTCAACCCAAAAGCACATTATTTCACATAGTTCCTGTTTAGCTATGTGTAAACTATTTTTCAAAACATCTGACCGTAAAGACGGGACAACAAGTAAATGCAAATAAGTAAATAAGATAACTGGGTAACATATTCAAAGTATAATGGTGAACTAGCTCTTTATTTTTTCCCCTACAGTAGTTAAGATGTTCAGTGTCCAGGTTTCTGCTGATAAAAATTAACAGTTTTCACATTCTAACATACTCTGTTACCCAATTTACAAAGCTGTGTCCCTTGTGATTAGCACCTGTATTTTACCTGCTGATTCTTGTGGGGGAGAAGTGGATAAGGAGGGAATTTCCACAAGATTCCTTAAAGTTCTAGAAAGTCTATTTTACTGAAAACTATTTTGTTCATGTATGTGTTGTAATTTGTGACATACTGTTGTGGTTTAACCCGGCAGGCAGCTAACCACCACACAGCCATTCGCTCACTCCCAGCTCCGCAGTGGAATAATAATATGCAAAGCAAGTGATGCACAGTGCAATTGCTCACCACCCGCCGACCCACGCCCAGCCAGTCCCTGAGCAGCAGTCACCACCCCCTGGCCAACTCCCCCCAGTTTATGTGCTGAGCATGACGTCACACAGTATGGAATGTCCCTTTGGCCAGTTGGGGTCAGCTGTCCTGGCTGTGCCCCCTCCCAGCTTCTTGTGCACCTCCAGCCTTCTCAGTCAGTAGAGCATGGGAAGCTGAAAAGTCCTTGACTAGTGTAAGCACTGCTTAGCAACAGCTAAAACATCGGTGTGTTATCGACATTGTTCTCATCCTAAATCCAAAACACTGTACCAGCTACTAGGAAGAAAATTAACTCTATCCCAGCCGAAACCAGGACACATACCTGTGACCTTTATGTCAATGAGGACAGCAGTATCTAGGCAGCTGAAAGACTTCAGTACGGTAGGTTACCTTCTGTGTATTATTCAAACCAGGAACTACCAAACATGGGGTCATCATACAGGGCTGTAGGTTAAATTTAGATGTTTGAGTTATTCACAGAAATAATCCAAATTTCAATAATTTTAAGTGGGATTGAGTTGAGTTATTCACAGAAATAATCCAAATTTCAATAATTTTGAAAAAAAAATTCAAAACATTTTCAAACACCCTTCAAGGTTTCAAAGCTTAAAAGGGAAACAATTACGGGTTTTTTTTAAGTGGAAAAAAAAAAAAAATCCAAACATTTTCAGACACACATGCATGTTCTACAGCTTACAAGTGAAAATAACTTAAGGTTTTAATTAAGTAGAGGAGGAAACTCTTTTCTTGGAGAATTGATATCTGTTACCCATCAGCAATCATGGCCATGATAAACAGGTGGTGTTTGCTTGCAAGAATATTTACAGGTTCAACACTTTTTACTCCTAACACTGGTATTTTTTTCATTTTTACTATGCAAGTAAGCACATAATTCCTATAGCAAGGTGAATAGGGCCATCTTTTTAAATAGCTAGCAACTAGTTAGGAACTAATTAGCTCACATTTTTATATAACAAAGTGTCAATAAATCATGTTCAACACTTTTTACTCCTAACACTGGTATTTTTTTCATTTTTACTATGCAAGTAAGCACATAATTCCTATAGCAAGGTGAATAGGGCCATCTTTTTAAATAGCTAGCAACTAGTTAGGAACTAATTAGCTCACATTTTTATATAACTTAGTGTCAATAAAGATGATGCATTGCTCTTTAAATAGTTTAGAGATAAGTTCAAAATTATAAAAAAGACACCAATGTTAGGAAAAAAATTCCATGTTCCAAATGTTTCAAAACATTTGGGTTTGTTCTTCATTTCACCAAAATATAAACCTGAAGTATCTTAGTATGAAATTCCTAATAAACCAGGTTCCCATGAGATGATTATTCAGGAATATAGTAAGGTTGCAAAGTTTTTAAACTAAAAAAATGCTTGACAACAGACCAATTTTCAGTGCAACTACTATTTATCTAATTCAATAACCGACTACCGTCTCTTGCATTTACAATTGCCTCCCAAAATCTTTACATTCTTTTCATACACAATTTCAGTGTAAACTAACCGAAGAGGAACTAAAAAGCCAAGCAAAATACAAAGGCTGAAGACTTCAGTACTGAGTCTAAACAGCAGTTTATGCTATTGATGATGTCTAAGAGTGGCTACTGATGCGCCCTGTCCACACAGTTATTAATGTGAAGAATAGAGAATAGTGTAATTGTTCCCGAAGCTGCAAACCTCCCAGCACAAACTGACTAACATGACATTGCAAATAACATTTAAATTTCAAAGGCACTGCAAGATAATCTTTTCAAGGAAGTTGGACATGGCATTTTGTTGCCGACTGACACGGTCTTCACATTTAACATTACTTATGCTTCTATTTATGCTACTTGGAAACCTAATTATCCAACCCAGTCATTCTAACCAAGTCTGAAAGCTACCTAAAATTGAATTCTACTGGTATATCAAAACATCACCTCATTGTCAATTCAGCGATTAAGCCATAATTATATTATACATTTCTTTAGATTGTATCTGGAAAATAAAGAAGCATATCAATAGAATAAAGGATATTGTAAGCACCTTTCAAAGTTTCTACATAATTCTTCAGTATTTACTAAGCAGTAGAGAGAATAATGCAAATAAATAGATGTCAATTTTTATGAAAGAAAATTAACAACCTCTTTAAAAACACCTGAGGGTTCTGGTGGGGGTTGTTCCACTTTCTTGTGATTGCCCCATCATAGTCACAAACTCCTCAGGCATGAATCTAGAAGTTATAATTCTTCATAGTTTGATAAAACATTTTTCTCTGTGCTATATGCTGTTGCAAATTCGCAATTAACAGCTCTTCTTTATAGTGGTGTTTTTTTACAAAGACACTGAAAGGCCAGAAGCAAGCGTAACACCTATTCTCACTGGCTCATACAATGTCTATAATCAACAGTAACAAATTAGAATCTCCTAATCAACATCTCTAGTCTGCCGCCGGCAGTACACTCCACATAACATTTCTGACCACAGTCTACGCACTCTTCAGAAGATCTACAAGAAGTGGTCATAAAGGCTAAAAAACTGTGCAGGATTCTTTGTTTACTTGTTTATTGTCATTCATGTTTCATATCCTTTCACAAACAATTGCACAATCACAGAAGTGGGATCAAGTGTAACCTTGTATGGTTGGAGGCCAAATTCAGCACGTTAAGATTCCTTTTCTTCTTTGCCTGTCCCACTCTAAGCTCTACCTATGTTCTGCTCCCACACCTCTTTTTCAGATCTTTTGTTTCTAGAAGTTTTTCCAACTACTGCTATTTTTTTTCATTAAATAATGGTAGCATGCCATAGGTGATGACCATTTTAGGACCAATTTCACTGGAAGCAGAACTAGGCTAATCACCTTTGTAATTCCTGTTTGTGTTTGTTCTTGAAGATCTTTTGTTTCTAGAAGTTTTTCCAACTACTGCTATTTTTAAATAATAAATAATGGTAGCATGCCATAGGTGATGACCATTTTAGGTCACTGGAAGCAGAACTAGGCTAATCACCTTTGTAATTCCTGTTTGTGTTTGTTTTTATCCCGGTTTGTTTTTGTTCGTGGTGGGGGTGGGGTTTTTTTTGGGGGGGGGGTGGTGGTGGTGTTTGGGGTTTGGGTTTTTGGGTTTGTTTTTGCTTTTGTTGTTTTTTTTTAAACAAACAACCTATTATTACCAGCTACTTCATCAAAATGGACTTCAAGGGCTTTTTCCCAACACTCAGGAAACACATCTCCTCCCACCATCCTAAGAGATGCTCATGCACAGATTTGTTGGGAAGGTAATGTGAACAGTTACAGATATTCAGAAATCACATTCACTAACAACATACACCATACATCACTGTCTTTGCTGACAGCTACCATGCATTATGAAGCTCCTAGTTTTCACCAGGAACCGAAATAACTGTTACACTCCACCACTTCAGGTCATAGCCAAAAATACTGGTTGACAAGACTTGAAAGACATACAGCATGCCTAAACTACCCAATAATGAATAATTTAAATCTTTTGCAGAGACAGGACATAAATCAGTCATTTTTTCATTGAAGTAGTTGACAATACATCCACTGGATGGCAAAACTTCCTCCTTAGAAGCAATCAGACTTCCTCCTTAGAAGCAATTAGACTTCCTCATGCCTCTGCAAGGTCAAGCACATTGAGAAAGATCTATTGGACTACAGGTACTCATGATGTCAAATCGGTAAAATTGAAACAAGTGTCCTGTGGCCTATTTCTCTTTCTCCCTTCATGAGAAAGAGTTTCAATTGGCAGAGATTCTTTTTTAATCTTGTCCCCACTCTCAAGTTCACTACATCTTTGTCAAGGCTATAAATGCTGCAGCAGGAGTGTAAAATTAGGAGCAGCATCTTGACTTCTAGCTTAGGGTTTCAAGGTAGCCATACTGAAACACTTCTAACTTTATAGTTAAGTAGTCTGCATCTTAAAGACACTGAAGGATACAGTACAAAGCAACAAAGTGCTTAGAGTATTCACAATATGTACTACACTGCAGTTACTGTCCAACCTATGCTTTGCAGCAGCACAAGAATATGCAAGATGTGAATAAGCCGTATAGGTGCTGCTTATGGCAAAACCTGCCTTGCTTTGGTACAGGTGACATGAACGCCCACTTTGTGAATGCACACATAGACGAGGGAGACCACCATCGTTAGATTTGCTCCAGTTTTTGGTGAACACCTGCCACCATCATCCCACAGAGGCCAGCACACGGCCTATGTAGTCAGGCATGACAGCACCCATGCCCAAACCAAAAAAGAGCATGCCTAACGGTTTCACATACTTTCTTATTTGTCAGCCAAAGGTGACAGCTCTTGGCCTAACAGAGGCCATGGGTGGTAGAGCAGGGGCCACATAGTGTGAGCAGGGCTGTGAAGTTTCATTTGCTGGGCAGCAGAATTTGAAGACTTGGAAACAAAGGGTGATCTCAGGAGAGGAACAAGAAAGAAAAAACACCCACCCAGGATTCAATCCCTTCCCTACAAAGTAGCAGAGTCTAAAGTAGAACAGCAACAGGAAATTCTCCCATAAAGCAATAGAAATTCAGTTGAAGATCCAGACCATCAGGCCACAGAGACGCTGGCCTTGAAAGCAGCTCCTGGGCTGTTTTCATATCACACTCAGCAACTACGAGCTGACTGTGCAGCTGTCACAAAAGTTACTACACAAGAATAACTCTGGCACTGATACTGCCTACACGTGAAAATTATTGTTGGAATAAGAAGAGTTGGAAAACGGAGAAAAGATAACAGATGTTGTTCACAACATACAGGATACCTATAAAAATACAATACAGTTGAGAAAATCATAGAATCGTTTAGGTTGGAAAAGACCCCTAAGATCATCAAGTCCAAACGTTAACCTAGCACTGCCAAGTCCACCACTAAACCATGTCACTGAGCACCACATCTATACATTTTTTAAATACCTCCAGGGACAGTGACTCAACCACGTCCCTGGGCAGCCTCTTCCAATGCTTGACAACCCACTCAGTGAAGAAATTTTTCCTGATATCCAATCTAAACCTCCCCTCGCGCAACTTGAGGCCATTTCCTCTGGTCCTATCACTTGTTACTTGGGAGAAGAGACCGACACCCACCTCGCTACAACCTCCTTTCAGGTAGTTGTAGAGAGCGATGAGGTCTCCCCTCAGCCTCCTTTTCTC
>NW_008795023.1:510725-540554 GCF_000699145.1 Aptenodytes forsteri | reverse complement strand
ACGTCCTTCTTGTAGTGAGGGGCCCAAAACTGAACACAGTATTCGAGGTGCGGCCTCACCAGGGCCGAGTACAGGGGCACGATCACTTCCCTGCTCCTGCTGGCCACACTGTTTCTGATACAGGCCAGGATGTATCATATTAAGGCTCAAACTAAAAAGTTACCACCTCTCACTTTAAAAAGTGAAGGCAGTTGTTATATGTAGAGAACAGTGTAAGGGACCAGAAGTGCATCAGAACAGAATTAACACAGTTGAGGTTTTTATTACTAAGAAGGAAGCCTAAGCAGTGAGACAGATTACCCAAAAGAACTTGCAGAGTGGATTTTGGGTGCCTAGGAAGCCAGCACTCTGCCAAATTGGTTTTTACTGATACGTCATGATCAAAGGGTTTGTTCCGAAGCTGCCTGCCTGTAGCGCACACCTGCAAGACCAGTGCTCCTCAGTCATGGAAATACGTACAGCAACGAGGAAGAATTTGGGTTTAAACAGCAAAACAAGCTGACATGTAAGCATAAGAAGGCTCCTTCTTTCTTGTAAGCAAGGACCCAGAAAAGCCTCCAAAATTAAAACATCTAAGAAGCTTACAGACATTTTGGGTTGCAATTATTTTATTAATTCTGAAATGCAATGCCGCTTTCTTTTAAGCGAAAATGAAATTAAGACAATAATTCAACACAATTAACACTGTTACTTGGTTAGTATCAGAAAAGGGCACTCTCACTTTCCGAGCAAGAGGTTAAGTATACAACTGGGAGCATCAAGGAACTTACTCAAGCATCAAGGGTAGAAAAGAAGACAGACAGATGTTGAGGAGACAGATGTTGCAAGACGGCTCTAAATGGAAAAGAGACTTCAAACTGGGACTCTGCCCCACAAATGCCATAGTTGGACAAAATCTTATTTTATTCAGAAACCATTACAAAGAAAGAAATTGTTACAGACCAACAAAATCAGCTGTTCTAAAATGTTAACATTATTAAAGCAAAAAATTCCTTTCCCCTTCCCCCCTCCTCCCAGCATCATTTCTTTTATTTTTATTACGTGCAGGGACAATAATAGCAATAAGCTTATTGCAAGATTATAGCAGTAATTGAGGGGTTAAGACTGGAAAAACGTATACATTACAGTAGTGGTATTGTAAAGTGAGTTTTTTCTCCTCTTTTCACTGATCTTCATATAAAGCTGTATTTAAATGTTATCAACTTCAGCATCGGTTAATCATTTTCACAATTCTTTTACATGAAATCAGTCCCCCTTTTCTCAACAACTGGTGGAAGGTGATGCCAATCCAAATGAAGCAATTATGCCAGAAATCAAGTCAAACCATTTTCCTTTTTATTCACTGTAACAGCCTTTAAGTGTGATTAATCAAATCAACCTTCCCTTTCCAGGCAGAGCTGTAATTGCCAAGTGCAAATTAAAGCATATTATATGTGACATATGATACTTAATCTGAAGACAAATTTTTATTAAGGTTTAAGTCAAAATTTGTTAAATGAGTTAAAGATACCCACTGAATATATCTTATCATTATGTGCACGCCCTATGGAAAAAGAAAAAAGTATTACAAAAATACTTCAAATCCCATAGATAATCCAGCTGCTTGACAAAAAACAAAGAGTAACAGTAATAACATGTTTGTAAGAATAAACAGAATATCTTCACAGATCATATCATGCAGTTTAAAATGGGGTAGCAGATAATTCTACATTATTATAAAAAAACCAAACCAAAACATCCCAAACCTAGGATCTCAAACCTAATTCTTTTTCAGCATAATGTGCAACAGTCCTTCACAAAGATAAAGCAGAACTACATTCACTACTGGAGTAAGCTGATACAACTTCTACGATTTTAATAATTGCCGACAACTGTTGTGAAAGCCATTGCTACCGCTGTTCACTAAGCAAACAGGGGCAAGGAAATTACCCCAGTAAGAAATTCAAAGGATGAGAGTTGATACTCTTAAATCAATACCCCAAGGTTTATTTTAGCTTCTTAATTTTGCATCTATTGATAACCATATCAATGCTTTCTGATGAGATTAAATACAATTCTTTGGCCTACTATGTGTGTAAATAACTGAGAGTCTATTTTATTAACAAAAGCTGGAAGAGAACAATGTTGTCTCAGAAATGCAAAGAGGAAGAAGCAGCCTGCAGAACCTCTGAAAAACCTTCACAAGCTAACAGGAAAAAAAAAATCCAAAAATATACCTACAAAACATGACATGGGATATCACTTTTGTAGGTTTTGTTACCTACAAAAACATCATGTGGGATATCGCTTTAGTTCAAAAAGAAAAAAAAAAAAGGCATTTGGGGACATAGCAACAGAATCCATGTTTGGTTCCGAACAGTCAAAATGCAACATATTAAAGGATGTACAATTATGAAGAGTTAATCAATTACTTCTAGGGCAGTGTTTTGTCCTATGAATAATCCTCCACAGAAAGGGTTTGCCCCATGCACACCCCCAACAGATGTTTAGGTCACAGAGCAGCTAATAACATCTGTATTAATAATGAAACCTTGTAATATATTTATATATAAAAATATTTAAAAGACACCTGTTCAGTGTCCTGTGCTTTTTTTAAGTACACCATCAGTCCTCTTAAAGAAATGTTACCTGAAATAACTACTCTTGTTGTGTATCATAGGAAAAAGTTTGTTGTATCAGAAAACACAATGTTTTCTACCCAATTCACGTTATAAGCCATCCATTTAGAATGTAAGCACAAAAGTAAAATAATTTAAATTAGGTGTGAGATTTTCATACACCAAAATGATTTCAAGGCTGTAAATCCTCTCAGTTTAATGTGAATTAAGGCAGAATGGAAAGGGTTGTCAATATCTAAAATCAATTCTGCAAAGACTCTTTAGTTTAAGTACAACTCGTGTAACTATGCCATAGCACAAGGAGTGAAATGAGAGAACTTGGTCTCCAGCAAATGTGTCTTCTTTATCCCATGGATGTCTGCAGCCCAGTCCCTTAGGTCAGCTTTCCTCTCACACAGCCTATGACATCCCCGCTGGACAGTACACTCTGACAGCACACATCCTATAAAGGATCTAGTAGGTGTATGATGACCAGCCAGCTGGCTGCCACTATATGGAACAGGATACAGGCTCAGTTCCCCCCTCAACAGGGAAAAAGTGCCGTTTTATTTCCTACTTTCAACAGTCACAGAACGGGAAATCTAGCACCTTTGGGAACCCTATTCTTCTTTCCAATGTGACAACTGGCCAATAGCTTCAGAAATCATTTTAGGGAAAGGAAGATGCATTTGATGAGTCAGCTGACAGAAAGCAAGCCTTTGACCTCCACCTCATGATGTCAGAAATCCAGGATGAAATGTCCTGGTGGGTAAAACTCACATAATCCAAGTGTGAATTTGTTCTATTCAATTCTCATTTTTCATTCAGTAAGAGCAGTGTTTCCTGTAGGATGGATATATCCAAACTACCCACACAATGAAGAATAAAGTAGAGATGCTAAAGGTAGATAGATTTCAAGAAGCCTTTGCTGCTAGGAGCCTTCGGGGTGTGAAAGCTTAACGCAGACTTATCTATTCCACTGAGCAATACCTGGACTCTCTGGTACCTGAAATACCTTTTTAAACTTAACTCAAGGCACACCTAAACCATAATGCAATTACCACACCTCTCTTTTGTTTTTCCCATTAATTGTTGAATAGCATTTCTAATTGGCTATCACTACTTTAAAATACTGTTTACAAAGCAGAAACAAGTTTATCACCTAATTCCATCCATGCTGCATTCCTGTCATTACATACATTTCAAATTACCAATTCAATACCTCATCTCACTTGCACTCACCTGGCATGGGCAGCAGGGAGGGGAAGAAGAGAAAGACAAAAAAGGGAGAAAGGAGAAATAAAAAGGTGCAGTTGACCAAGTAGAGAGTATAAGAGACATCTAACTCTCCATAGCATGTCAAGACAGCATTTCATAGTCTGGCTTTGAGTCCAATAGTAAACACACTTTTACTTCTGAAATCAGGCATTTTTAAATGCAGTTTTCCTTGTACTGTACGCTTCTGGCAGATGCATATCTAACTGCCTTTACTACCCGTTATTTTTTTCCCCCATAAACGGTCATCTCTTAAAGCTAACCATGTCATTTGAGAAATATTTCAAAATTAATAAATGCTATGAAAGTCACATGATGTTCACTCACAGAAAGCGATCTAACAGCTCTCCATAGCAGGCAATGCGGGGTTTCCTTACCAGAAGTTTTAGCCTGAACACATGTCCAGTGACATTATCTGCTGCAGAGCTGCTCCTCCTGTTTCACTGCTTAGGTGAAGGAAATAGAATATTCCTCCCCCACCCAAGCAGTGCTCAGGATCCAAATCTTAAACCACATCTTCCATGCGTGAAGAAAGAAGTATCAGATTCTACGCTGTCAGTCATCAGAATGACACCTTACATGCATACTACGCTATTATTTGCTGTACGTATAAAGGTATTTTTCATCCTCTGGAAAAGTTTTCCTTTCATGACACAATCTACCACAACTGCTATCTGTTGTAAAATTCTACAGAGTGTCACTTTTTGCCTAAACATACCCAGAGGCCTCATGAATTCTCTGGATTTACAAAGTTTTCTTTGAAGCTGCCTTAATTACGGGAAGGTTTGGGGCTTTTTTTTAATTAAGAGTTAAGAGAAGCCAAGGACAAGATGATTAGTAGTCACATTAATCTTTTTGCTGTACCTAACAACTTCATTTACTGTGTAAGACACAAACCCTTGTGGAGTTGCTGTTCTGTTGAGCTGAAGTTGATGTACTTGCTAGGAAGTTACTTCTACCTCTTCTGTCCTCCTCTGAGATGTAACAGATGTGCTCTTAGGAAATTGAGTCTGATAGGAAACACCCTCACGGACTTCAGTGAACTCTTACAAGGCTAAAACAGAAAAATAAGGTTCACAAGCGACAGAGGAACCCAACACATTTCATTTAAATATGAAGGCTTCTCTAACAGTGGGAAAGAATTCCTGCATCAGCAATGAGATTTAGAAAATATACTGTCTGTTAATATTATCATTAACACGTAAGAAAGGTGTATTTTAACAATTTCCAGGACAGAATTTACATACGCTGCTTTCATCACTGGAAAGGAATAACACCAGTCATACAATACACATTAAACAGTGGACTCCAGCCCTTAACTTCCCAGCACAGTTGAGCAGCTTCATGCTACATTAGTCTGGTAATGCAAAGAGAACCCAAAAATAGAGACATTTTTAACCTGGACTGTCTAAGCCTCCAAGGAAATGAGGCTTAGGCAGTCCCACATCTGTTCACTTGTCACATTTAACTTCTAAACTTGCTGGCCAATTTCAACTAAATTTGATAAAGGGTTTGGAGACTCAAAAATAATAAAGTTCCTGCAAATTCTACAAAAATTAGAAGCTGAGTACAAAAGAGACACCTACATAATGCTCTTCCTGAAGGCAAAGGAGTTTTGACCAATCTATTATCCATCACCTAACTAATGAAATAAACACACTGTGTGTGTGTGTATATTTGAGTATATATACATTGCATATATTCAAAACCTAACTGGACATGGTCCTGGACAACCAGCTCTAGACAACCCTGCTTGACGAAAGGGGTTGGACTAAATGATCTTTAAAAGTCCCTTCCAACCCAAACCATTCTATGATTCTATGATCGCAAGAGGTCCCGTCCAACCTAAACAATTTTGGAGGGGGTGTGGTGTGGTGGTGGTGGTGGTGTTTGTGTGGCTTCAGAGAAGCCACACCAAATGATATCAAACAGGGATGCTAGAAGAGAAACTCGGGGGGAAAAGGAAGAAGAATTCTTTGGAAGGTAAAGGACATAAATCCAAAGGCAACCAAGCTTTAGCAGTTATGCTACTAACGATCCTTTTTCTTCAGTGACCTTCAGAATTTCACTGAAGACTTGTCACTCCACTGCTTATGTGCTATTAGCAGAATCATTTTGGAAATCATCTCTAGGGTTACAAGCTACACAACTGTAATTATACTAGTGTAAAACATACTTTTGATAGCAAAGATCATTCCTCTAACCTTTTACACTGATGTGAATGTACCCACATTAGGAGTTGTATAGCTTTCTAAAACATATACTCTTTATTAAATGATTAAATGAATACAAAACTGTAGGGATGATGCTTAAAAGTGAAATTTTTTTTGACCTGCCATTTTGGTGGAGGAGAGTATTGGATCACAAATTTTGAAACAATTGCTAGGGAAAAAATGAGAATCAGCAAAGTACAGCAAATGGGGAATTTAGGGAGATGACCAAACACTTCCAGCCTAACTGAATGCTACGGAAGTGTCTTGTACAAGCAGAAGAGCAAGAGTGGGGTCTGGGGACCCATGGCTGGGTCCTCCCCACCAGCAGACCACCATATGGACACCTCTTGGACAAAGTGTACATTCCTTTATGGACAGGAACAGAAGGAAGCTGAGAGGAGGACAAAGGCATTGTGTAGACAACTGCAGAGTGATACGACAGCAGATGCAGGGTGGAAGCCTGGTAAGCAGAAAGGTGACAGATCACAGGAGCAGGATTACTCCCAACTGTGGACATGAAAAAGTAGGTATCTGCAAGTGAGCTTGTCATCTAACTCCTCTTACAAACAATGGGCCATCAAATCCATTCATTCATGAAGACTGGAACAACCCCACCTTAGAGTCAAGTCAAATGAGGAACTTAACCACACCAACAAATAGGATAGAAGAGGGCTTCAGAAGCCTAAGAAATTCTAGGCTGAAATTCTGTGCCTAGACAAGAACTAGACTACAGCTCACAACGTGGTCTGGATGCTGACAACAGCAGTAACACGCTGAAGGAATCAGAAGCTGCAAGGCCAAGAAACACCATCAATGGCAAACATCAAGACCTCACACAGAGTGGGTGAGTGCCTGGTTGAGGCACAGTGCCCAGAGAAAGAATTGCGATAGAGTTCAAATTTGGAGAAGCACAAGGAGAAGCAAATCTTGATATGGCTTGGATCAGCACACCAACCAAGTTCATAAAACTGTTGAAGGGTTACTCTGGCACAATGTACTTAGATTCAGCACTCCTGCAGGAGCAACAGAAGTTGAAGGTTTCACTAGCATTGTGCTTAATTTTAAAAATGGAAACAGCATGAAAAATCGTGAAACTTTTGCAAAATATTAATAACAACGAAAAACTTTGTGGGTAATCTCAACACTATTTAACAGCACTGTACTAAAGGGTAAACTGATGCACATGATCTATCAAGGTATTTGAGAAAATAAAGTGAAAACTATATGGCTGAGCAAAAGAAAAACGTAGGCTATTAGAAGCGTTACCGTAAATCAGCAGATGAAGAACTCTCTAAGACTCAATTTGGAGTTTTAGAAAGCAGGCATTCTTTATTGCAGCGCTGGGTGCAAGGTGGAATTTCCACAAATCAAGCACACCTAAGGCTAGATCACCGTTACATTTATACACAAAAATTACGAGGTAATACACTCCCAATTACAATGATTGGTTAGTGATTTACATAAACTTATAATATCTGCTGTGTCATTCTCTTCTGTTACTACGCTTGCGCAGGGGAAGGGTCTTCACCTGGGCAAGGGTCTTCTTGACCTGTGGGTGTGTTTTTTAGTATTATAATGAGGACAGTTCACTTCAGGTTACCTTAAGATAAATGTTACTGTCAAGTTAACTCAATATTAATTCATCTACCATGTCAAGTTGTCAAATAAGTCATCCCATATACAATGAGGCCTAAGTGGCCTGGTCGCGCTCTGAAGACTTAAAGGTAAGGTTAACATGGTTCAGTGACTAACACAACAACCCCTTACATAACGCTAACATGAAGATTAATAACACAGCAGCAACCTCTACACGACATTAACATAAAGATTAATCAAAATGTTCTTATATTTACTCATTCACTAACAAACACAAAATATAGACTCAATAAAAATAATAATCAACATTTACAACAGAAGCAAAAAATATTTTTTAAAACAGGCCTATTGAAATTATAAAATTATAACTCTGACAGGCCAAAAAATAAAAACCAATAAATTGTGCCCAAAAAGATTTAAGGAACAATCTGGAAAAGACACAAAAACTAATAATGTCACTTCTCAACTAAAACTTCCGTCATACCAAAAGACTAACATGACTAATGAGACACTAACCTTTGAGAAGATCTGGGTAAGTACAAAGCAGTAAGCCTTGTAAACTACACCAGGCAAAGTGGGAGGAACTATTCTAAAAAACAGTATCAATGACTACACAGACAAACAGGACATATTGCGAAAGACTTAACAAAGCTTTTGTAAAGCGGTATCATGATTGACAAACCTTAAAAGAAGGTTCCATATGCAAGAAAAGCAAATTAGAAGTCCCATCAGGCACTATTAACAAAAAAAGCATCTTTCAGTGTCGTTCACAAAAAGCTCTTAAAGACATAAAGCTACCACAGCATAAGAGGAACGTCCTTGCTTGGATAGATAACTTTATGAAAGACAGAAAACCAAGGAAAAAGAAATGGGCAGTCCTCACCCTGGAAAGACATTGCTCAGCAGTGTTTCATGGGAATCTGCACAGATCCACTGTACTTTGCTATCTATAGACAATCTAACTATTCAGCAGCAGGAGCAGAGAACATCATGCCTTGGTATAAATTCATGGAGCAACCACATCTGCAATACTCCAGACACTTCTGATTCGTCTTATCACAAAAAGGATATAAATGGTAAAGTACTGAGAAGGACAGCAAGCACCTTCAAACACATGGAACAGATTAATCTGCAGAACCATTAAGACACTTGGACTCCTAAATCCAGAAGATAACTGAGATATGACAGTAATTTATAAGATAATAAATAGCATGAAAATGGAGACAGAACAACTGTTCAGTGCATTTGCAATTTAATAACCAAGGAACATTAAATGAAGCTAATACGTGGCAAGTTCACAGAGGGCACTCCTCACTATTTGTTATCCTCTGAATTTCCTTGCTCAAGTACCTGCAACAGACCTGAGAAGTTTCATATGTTTAAAAAGCAACTGGACATATTTTTTGGACTAAAACTACTCCAAGCTATAGAAAACAAAAACCACCACAGGCTCGGAGAGTATTCTGGGGACTTTGTCCAGCGACAATGAAAGTCACTATCCTATTGCCAACAGGAGACTTTGGTTTAAGTCAGTGCACCCATTTGTATATTTTACTGCACATTTCAAGTAAAAAGCATTGGGGTAATATCCATCTTCAGACACTTTGACAGTGCAAGATCCTCTAATTTTGTTCTAACCTTCAACACTATATTCACCATATTCAGAATAAGATAAAAAAAGATTTGTGCCCAATAAAGAGACAAAGAAATCTTGGCTTTCATATATGAATAATTCAGAAGGCAGACCTACTGGTGATTATTTATATCATCCCAGATTTCCATGAAAATCTGTACGTTACACGTAAGTCTTTATAATAAGCTTCCATTACATAACCGAGCTGTGTGATCAACTTCAGAAGGCATCAAAAGAACTAATCTCAGCTCTTTATATTTGCTTTAATTATATTTCTTGGCCTTAACTTCCAGGGTAGGTAAGGAAGAGTCAAAGCAGTAATGTATGGGCAGCGTCCCAAGTTTGCGCCTTTTCCTGTAACATATGCAGCGTAGACATAATACCACAGAAAGAAATACTTTAAAATCTTCATATATTGTACATTAACAAAGTAAGGCAGTTAAATGAAAGTCCAATATAGTAAAGGTAGCTGGAGGCACAAAGGGGAGAGGGGAGCAGGGGGAAGCAAGATATGACAGTATTATATATCCCCAATGATGTGAAAAAATTATTTTGTTTGCACTTAATCTTACTATACCCTCCTTCCCAAGCTCTGAATTCCATTTAGCACTGTATGTTGGTAAGCTGTCTGATGCACAGGCAACACTTTCATATATTTTTGTGCAAGAACAATAAAAACTTTATCCTTATTAAGGCTTCTTGAAGGAAAAAAACAAAACAAAACAGAAATTTATATTGTTTTTATTTTCCATCAAATAGAAAGGGAATTTATTCCACAGAAGCAGAATATTCAAAGTTTCCCTTGGGGCAGGAGGTGGAATGTTACTAAAACGGAGACAAAGTGGCTGGTTTGCAACCTGTCATAATAGGTTAACCAAAGTTTAGGCCTGTTCAAAGTCTCTGAGGGACTAAGCAGGAAGAGAGCCTCACGAGGATGCTAGCCAGCTGGCACACATCAGGTATACTGGCTATTCATGTTCCAAGAGACATCTCCGTTCAAGCAGAGGTAAGTGTGTGGGTGGGTGCACACTGATGTGTATAGACACATAGTAAGTATGTATGTCTATAGGCTGATGCAAGTGGTAGTGGCCAAGCACAAAAAAAAGAACAACCCTGCACACACCAAGCCAGAGCTAACACAGGACTTTTTAACAGGCCTTTAAAAAATAGCCCAATGTAATGAGTATATTCTGTTATTGTGATTTTGGTGACATTTTAGAAAATGTTGTCTTCCAACATCAGTTTCATGCCAAGTACTTCACATTTACATTAATGTAATTTGTCTGAAAATTCATAGAATTATAGAATAGTTTGGGTTGGAGGGGACTCTAAAGGTTCATCTAGTCCAACCCCCCTGCCATGGGCAGGGACATCTTCAACTAAAGCAGGTTGCTCAGAGCCCCGTCCAACCTGACCTTGAATGTTTCCAGGGATGAGGCATTGTCCTGGTTTCGGCAGGGATAGAGTTAATTTTCTTCCTAGTAGCTGGTACAGTGCTGTGTTTTGGATTTAGGATGAGAACAATGTTGATAACACACCGATGTTTTAGTTGTTGCTAAGCAGTGCTTACACTAGTTAAGGACTTCTCAGCTTCCCATGCTCTACTGACTGAGAAGGCTGCAGGTGCACAGGGGACTAGGAGGGGGCACAGCCAGGACATCTAGTCCAAGCCCCCTGCCGTGGGCAGGGACATCTTCAACTAGATCAGGTTGCTCAGAGCCCCGTCCAGCCTGACCTTGAATGTTTCCAGGGATGGGGCATCCACCACCTCTCTGGGCAACCTGTGCCAGTGTTTCACCACCCTCCCTGCAAAAAATTTCTTCCTTATATCTGGTCTAAATCTACCCCCCTTTAGTTTAAAGCCATTCCCTCGTGTCCCGTCGCAACAGGCCCTACTAAAAAGTTTGCCGCCATCTTTTTTATAAGCCCCCTTTAAGTACTGACAGGCTGCAATAAGGTCTCCACGAAGCCTTCTCTTCTCTGGGCTGAACAACCCCAACTCTCTCAGCCTTTCTTCATAGGAGAGGTGTTCCATCCCCCTGATCATTTTCGTGGCCCTCGACACACACCATTTCGTGGTGTTATGCTGTGTCAATATATACTCGGTGTTAAATATGCTCTTTGTTAGTCACATACTCCATGTTAGTCACAAAATAACACCGAAACAACTTTGAGGGAAAGACTGTCTGTTTATTCTATCAGAATAAGGAACCCTTGATGAAAATACACAACTGAGCTTCATGCAGTGCAGAGCAAGTGACAGATGCAGTTCACTGTGTCCTTCTCATCTTTGTAGCTTCAGCTTCAAAAATGAGTTTTCAGTATAGAAAAATGAGTTTTCAGTATACAAAAATTACTTTGAGGAATCATAGAATAATTAAGGTTGGAAAAGACCTCTAAGATTATCGAGTCCAACCGTCCACCCAACACCACCATGCCCACTAAACCATGTCCCTAAGTGCCTCATCTACACGTCTTTTAAATACCTCCAGGGATGGGGACTCAGCCACTTCCCTGGGCAGCCTCTTCCAATGTTTAACCACTCTTTCAGTAAAGAAATTTTTCCTCACGTCCAATCTAAACCTCCCCTGGCACAACTTGAGGCCATTTCCTCTGGTCCTATCACTTGTTACTTGGGAGAAGAGACCGACACCCACCTCGCTACAACCTCCTTTCAGGGAGTTGTAGAGAGCGATGAGGTCTCCCCTCAGCCTCCTCTTCTCCAGGCGAAACAACCCCAGTTCCCTCAGCCGCTCCTCATAAGACTTGTTCTCCAGACCCCTCACCAGCCTCGTTGCCCTTCTCTGCACACGCTCCAGCACCTCGACGTCCTTCTTGTAGTGAGGGGCCCAAAACTGAACACAGTATTCGAGGTGCGGCCTCACCAGTGCCGAGTACAGGGGCACGATCACTTCCCTACTCCTGATGGCCACACTATTGCTGATACAGGCCAGGATGCCATTGGCCTTCTTGGCCGCCTGGGCACACTGCCGGCTCATGTTCAGCTGGCTGTCAACCAGCACCCCCAGGTCCTTTTCTGCCAGGCAGCTTTCCAGCCACTCTTCCCCAAGCCTGTAGCGCTGCATGGGGTTGTTGTGGCCCAAGTGCAGGACCCGACACTTGGCCTTGTTGAATCTCATACAGTTGGCCTCGACCCATCGATCCAGCCTGTCCAGGTCCCTCTGCAGAGCCTATATAGAAATTCCTGTATTGCTTCCTTTAACTCATTACACCCCATGATTTAGGGCATACTGTTCATCATGTAGAGCAGACCACATCATTACGATGTTCAACTGGTAAGAGTACTCAAGTAGACGCTTTAGTGCCATATGGATCCCTGTCAACAAAACCTGTGCATATAGACAGCAGCTACTCAACTGAGCCCATAGTACTAATGCAGTTATTTGTCATAAAATTAGTCAGATACAACAGTTACTAGTTTTAATCAAATTCTCACAATGATTGCTGTATTTAGCTTCAGTCCATGTGCACTACACATACCTTGTTTGTATTCTGTAACCATTTGGTTATAACCTGCTTTAAATAAGAGTGTATGATACACAACATGGTAAAGACCTACACATGGAATTTACTTAGATGGTTTAAAAAGTGGGATCATGGATAACAAATCAATAAGCTTTTGGACTAAGTAATCTCCATCACCAGCCAGATCAACTTAACCATCTGAAGAAACGCACAAGGCTTTCAGTACTCTTGCAACATTGATTAATGTATTCAATTTGGAGTCATTTTTGCATGTGAAGATTTTATTGAAGTACTGAAACAAATTTAATTCTGACTTGTGCTTGGAGATAACCTGTTGCTTACATCACCACCTCCTTTTTTAAAAAAAATACAAAAGTTTAATTCTACCCACAGACCTACCAGCTTTAACTTGTTCCTAAGAATAGCTAAGGAAGCACAGTAATTGTGTGAGAAGTCACGAACAAAAAAAGAAGAGTGAAAGCAAAAGAGGTACCATTTCACAAAGACCATCTATGCAGAAACTCTTTTTAGACAAAAAAGTAAGTAATGGAAAAAATGGGTTTGCCTCATATCAGCTTTTACTGACCTGATTCTCTTTGGAATACACTATCTTAAAAGGTAACTTACCATGTGCTTAGTTCTCCTCTCTTTTTATCTAATAATACACACAAGCAACAGTCTTTTGAAACTTTTACAGAAACACTGTCAGGTACTTAGTTCCTGCTGAAGACGAAGTATTGAACTACACAAAAGAAAACCAGCATGATAGAAGTTATATATGTCTTAACTTTGGGGGATGACAAAAAGGCAGGAATAAATAGCCACAGTAAAGAGGAAGAAACACAAAAGGATGGTCGCAAGCAAAGAGCTCTTACCAAACAGAAAAGGATACAAGGCATACTTGACAACAGTTCAAATCAAGCATTAAAACAGTTAAGTGCATTCTAAATTCTGGGTGTTTTTTTTGCCTGTTACAGGTTATATGTAATCTACAACCAAATTTCATTAATACTTGACACATGATAAAAAGCTTCCCACTGAAAAACATGTAAAAGCCCCAGCACAAGTAACCTTACATACATTAAAATATATCATTAATTGTATTAAATAGTCTAAAAATGCTTACAGAATGATCACCTACCTATATTTTTTGTTTAATTAAATTCCTTTAAATAAAGGTTTTGACAATGCCATCTTGGCACAAAAGGTCAAAAGATGTTTTGCTCCTGACCAGTCAACACGTGAATTAGTTAAATCTCAGAGAAAAGGATGATAGAAAGGAAAGAGAATACTTCTGTTAAATTTAATGTGTCAATAAACAAAATGAACAGGTAACTATCATTGTTCTAGTCAGCTTATCTTCACATTCAGGCCTCAAGTTCCACCAGGAGGTGGAACATGCAAGAAGACTGGAGGAGTCCAGTCCTCCCATGTGGGAGGACTCGGTCAATAGACTAACAGTTATTTTCTATTATCTTTTTAATGGTACCAAAAAAATTTTTTTCCTGCACCCCAATGGATTGTGCACACACCCCACTTTGGAGACCATTGGCCTCTAGCACCAAGCCATCTCTTACCTATGTACTAGTCCCACAGTGGGACATGAAAAAGGGGGCTCCATATTCAGCAATCCAGGACATTAAAGTGCATAACAGAGGCAGCTTTCTTGTTCTGCAGAAACAACCTTGAGTGGTACTCAGTCACAACTCAAGAACAGTACAAGCTGATAGCAGAGATTTCTCTTTGCAGCTTTTCTATGACATCTTATATAAGCAAATTATCTGGATTTTTCCAGTCTCTTTTGTTGTGTTCCAGACTTTGTCCCAGATAACGAAGAGCTGAGCTGAAGGTGGAGCTGCCTTGCTATTTCAGACCTACTCCTGAACAGCTGGTATGGAAACACAGACGTTGGCTGCTATTACACAGCTAAGGTGAAATTACATCTTATAATTCAAGTCACTGTCTTTAAAAAAAAAAAGAAAAAAAATCAATAGGCTAGGATATCTATCGCCATTTCACTGTCAAACTAACTAATCACTGAATAAAACCCAGAAACCTAATTACTTCTCACTATTAAAATAATTTTAATAAGAGCAGAAACCAGGATTTCTCCCTCTGCCACATGCTGCTTAAAAAGTGTAGTTGCAATGACAGAAAGGGGAAGCCACACAATCAGCAGGACTCCTAAGAAAACCTGCTGAACACACATCAACACTTCCTAGAGAAGAGCTCCTGAACAGGAAGAGGTATCATTTGTCCTCACAATTATATGCACAACCATAAAAGGGTTTTTTAATTTAAAAAGTACTCTCCAGTCCCAATTTATTACAAAGATAATAGTATAGAACAATTCTGAAGTGTCACCATCTGTTAAGTGAAGTCAAAAACAGCTATCAAAACCAGCTTTTGTATTAAGTACTCCAACTAAGACAAGGCAAATCTTCACTGCAATAACCACCGTGGTGCAAGGTTAACACAGTAAGAGTGATCAAATTAAACTTGCCTCCACAGTTGGTTCTCCGCCTCAAAAGCCTCAGACTACACAGTCTCTCTCAACTTTTTCAGCCACGACATATAAACTGACCAGTGAAGTACTGAAGCCTCTTGCACAAAGACTGAGCTCCAAAACCAAATGCAAACAGCACATCCCAAGCCCGAGAATTAAATAGTAATAAAATCCAGAGGCCATTACGCACATCCAGCATCTCCAAAGTTTATAGAAGGTGACTCTGTAACACTTAGTTCCTGCTACCTCTCAGCTCTACATGACCGTCTCTCTCTGGCTGCTTCCCACAATGACCAAAGCAGCTGGCTCAATTTGGGGAGTAGAAAGCCCAGTAACAGTCACTAGAAAGACCAGGTATTTGGGCTTCATAAAGTCTTTGTTTTTTTCCTAATCTCAATACAAAGTTACTTTATTTAATTTCAGATTCCTTCCATTTAATGCTTAATACATATTTCTCCAAAACAAATTCAGAAAGTGAAGACGTTTGGTAGAAAATTAGGCAATTTCTGTCTATTCCCACTGCTGCTTCCTCCCAACTTGTGTGTGTATAAATAAACATAAAAAGTCAGTCAAAGGGAAACAGCAGCCACAAAACATCCACTGCTTCAGCACAGCATCACCTCTGGTTGCACCTGACTACACTGGAAAAGCGTGTCCCACCACAATTCCATGAAAAGCATTGTCATGTAACACAACCTCATGGTCTATTTACTGCTATACTGGCACAGCCAAGCCAAATCTCCTCAAATAAGGGTGCTGGCATTAGCTCAGTAACAAGTGCTGTATCGATCAACTATTTGGGAGAGATGCCACTCCTACTCTCTTATGAATAGTGCTATTAAAAAAAAAAAAAGCAAAAAACAGATGTCTTCCCTCCCAAGCAGGGACAAAAACCAAATGAAACTAACATCAAAAAGAAATAATCAGAATTATTTCCTGAAACAGCACCTTGCTCCTATGGCAAGCCTCCACAGCATGCATGTGGCGGTGAAAGCAGTACCTTCTCATACAGACTCATTCCTTTACAATGCAGGTAAGGGTGTTTTTTAAATTACTAGTCCTCCAAAAGACTCCTTTTAACATTATGAACACCTACAAGTCATTTAGACATGCTTTATACATAAAGACAGCTAGAAACCTCACAGCAGACTAAAAATCAAAATTTATGTTCATTTATTCATAGTTGAGTAACTTTAAGACTTTTATCAAGATAGAGGAACTGGTATGAAACAAAATTCTCAAAGAGCTATTGGTTTCTCAGTTGCAACAACCAACTCAATTCAGACAATTCAATCTTCATTTTTCTAATTTTCAATTTTCTAACGTTCTGAAATGCTCAGCGTAAGGCTCAAAACTAACATCTTATTATAACTTGATTTCAATAGCTTGCAAGAAGTAGTATTTTTCTCAGCTCCATTTTAACAGCTTTGATGATGTGCACAGCACACAAGAAAAACACAGCCGTGAAAAATGATAAAACAACCCACTTGGATAGACTCAGCATCTTAGTTCCAGTGAAAGCATTGAAAGGCATGAGAAATGAGAGATCTCAGAGAAAAGGCGTTAGCTTGTGATTATAACTGCCTACAGGAATATGACTGTGGCATATATGTAGATTGTAACCCTGTCCTGTCCCTGTTCCCTCCCTTTTTTTTTTTTTTCCCCCCCCTTTTTTTTTTTTTTTGAATGGAAGGACAGATCAGAAATCTCAAGAGTACTGGCTTGGCACCCTCCACACTGCCACAGAACACCCCTTGCCCAATACACGTCAAGTTTAGACACCGCTGCACAGTGCAGGGCAAGCGTCTGGCAGACGTGAGAGCTGGAAGATAACATCCTCATTTAACTACTTTCTAGGGCAGTTTGCTTCCTACATCCCTATGCACTGCAGGTGCACCCATGGGTGCTCGGGTTGCACAAGTTCTTTTTTGATGAGAAGGAAAATACTGGCTACGCTGAGTATTTCACAGGAGAAAAAAAGAAAGCAAAAAAAAAAGAGTATCAAGGACACTTAAATTGGGAAGAAGAATATAACAGGAGACCCTGCTCTTTCACAGCTATGAAAGATACAATGACCGAGTTTGATACCTCCTTTCTTATTTATCGGAAACAACCTACAAGTTCAGTGCAGCTAGAATACAAGGTCCAGCGCAACTCTACTCACACCAGCTACTCTTTCCCTCCACCCCCAAAAAACACTAAAAAAAATCACAAGTAAGTAGAAGTAGCTCATTTCTGAGGCACACAGATGGTTCTTGTGTGACCATCAAGAAAGCAAAGAAAACAATTCCCAGATCCCAAAACATGGCCATTACCCTGATGGGAAGAAAAACCTTGTCTTCTATTACATTACACAAGGTGACCTAACATTTGAAAAGCGCAGCTAAAACCCATGTCATTTAGGGTATTAACCTGAATACTGTTGGAGTTACTTGAAACAAGCTAATTCAGCTTATTCAACACCAAAACCACATACAAACACAGCCCATCATTGTGGGAATTTGGCATGTGTACTTTGCCTCTGCAGTATCTCCTTTTTTTTTTCCTTTGTATATCACAATATTTTAATTGAGTTATAGATGCCAGACATCCCAAAAAACTGATAAGGAAACATCGTTTCATTCTGACAACTAACTTTGCACATATTCTTTGAGAAGTCCTTTTGAATTCAAAAGTTGCTCCGCAATCTATTAAATTATTACTAGATTCATCAGCTCAAAATGAAAAAATATGAACACAGTAGATATAGATTAGAAAGGTATGGAACGTGGTAAACACTAAATGTCAACATTTTAGTTGTCACATCTTGCTTTGCAGATATTTACTAACAACTCTTACTTACTTGGCTTAATAGGAGTTTCTATATAAACACTTTTCCTTTCTCTATTGAGCTGGTTTTCCTCTATTTAAAGGGAAGGACATAAATGAAATTATTTAGTATCTATGTGCTTTATACATTATCCAAAATTAAGTAGTCATTTTTCTATAAGGAAGGGATTTGACGATCATGTGCAAGCACACTTAAAATCAGCTATTTTGAACATTTTTTTGTTTGTTCCTGCAGGGGCCGAAATCCCCAAATAACTATTGGAAAGGCCCACTGCCATCTAGTTGTATAAACACAAATAAGCCTAAGATAACACCCGAAGCACCAAGAGTAATGGCAGAGGTGTAAGAGATAGCCTAGTCAGGCATGAAATTGATTTTATAACAGCAAATATCTGTTGCCTTCCATGTGCTAAGTAAATAATTCTAAAGAAGAGAGTAAAGATAATAAAAACAAAATCATTAACTGCTCCTACTAAATCAAATGAAAGAGAGAAACCTGTTCTCACATTGACCCTGAAACCTGTTTAACAGCTAATTAAAGCAATTACTCCAAGCATGACAAAGTCCTTAATCATCAACACCTTCAGATGCAGAGAGAGATTTTTTTTTACTTTCTTCAAAGATATTAGTATTTTATTTAAATGAGAAGTTTATGCCAGCAGAACTTTCACCAGTTAGTCGCTACTTTGTTAACCACCAACACAGTCCTGAAACTTCAACTAGTCTGGTTCACAGAAGATATTCTGCACAGACTTTACCAGATTTGACTACTCAGCAAAAGGAAGATTACAATATTCAATAATTTCAGTGATTTTATAAAAAGATTTCTCTAAAACACTTGAAGGTAGCCCTAAAATTGACTTCTTTCCTCACGTTCAGAAACAAACTTGATAGCTAATGGAAATCCAGTATTATTGCAAGGCAGCTACAAAAAGGACTCTGCTGGCCCCGCTGCAGCATCTGGAATTCTGCACTCCTTCACATCACTTACTCTTTTTAAGCTTACCTCAGTTAATTTTCTCCTCCACCCCAAAGCCATCTGACACAGCCTTAACTTGGATTCCTTCATTTGTAAGTTCCAGCAACAGACGATGTTTTATTTTTAATAAAGCTTTATGTTGAATAACATTTCATAGTCTTTTAATAATGAACAGTTATCTAGTGCCATTCCTAGTGCTCTAGTGGAGTTAATTAGGCTGCTGTTTTGAAGACTGATCATTTTCAAGTTACTAAACATTTCTGCGCTGTAACAGTACACAGAACAATACCCTGAACTAATGGCTTGACCATTATTAAGTGTTCAGCTTGACAGTTTATCCAGTCATAAATTAGACAACTAAAAGATTAACAAAAAGCAAAGGCAACTTCATTAAACTTTACCTTGAGCTTTGCTATTTCTGCCTATGCTTAAGCTCCAGAAAAACAAAGTATTCTTGTGTAGCTCATAAAGAGATGGAAGTACAGTATTAAAAAAAACAAAGGAAACTCTCTCAGTCCTATTTAGGAAAGATCTAGAGCAATTATGAGTTGAGGGCAGGGGAAGCTCCCAAATGAATTCCAAGTCAGAGTAAATAACCACGTTACTAAAACAGAAATGCTCAAAACACTGCTATAGGGATGATACTGCTGTCAAGAACACAATAAATGGAGGTATGCTCTCCATAAGAACTAGATACTCCCCAAACCCTGAAAAATGCATTTAACTAATATAGCAAAGCACCCTGCCTTTAACCAACCTGTTTTCCGACTACTTTCTAAGCTTTACTGGTTCCATATGGAATTTTCTTCTGGCAGCTGATTTTAAGTTTTTAACTGACACCATTTTTGTGGTTTTTTTTCTTTATACCTGAGTCTGCATAGCTATGAAAGTATTATTCAGATAAAGCTGGCAACACCTATTCCCCCCACCCAGTTTACCCCTCTCCTACCATCCTGACAGTTTTTTTGCTGATGTGCTGCAAATATTCCAACAGGAAGCCAGAACTAAATCAATTCTCCCTTGCCTATAATCAGCCTTATGTACCAGGGCTAGATGTGCTGAGGAGGAACTTCAAAATCTGTTTATCTTCCCAATAAAAGAAATATGCTTTCATAGCCAAAGAAAATAGCACAATTTATAAACTTATGTTAAAAGCACCTTGCAGTAGATATTTACATTCTGTTCTTGAAAATTATACCTAACACAGTGATAAAACAAAACAATATTCAACTTTCATACTAGAAAACAGCCAAGAAAGAGAAAAGAAATGCTAAGGATGACACAGATCGAGGAGAACAGGTCATTTTCTAAGACTATCTTGATTCTTAAACAAGTGTGCCTTATATCCACTTCAGAATTGAAATGAATTTAATTCAAACAAGTAATTTCGGAAGAGAAGACTCCCTTTAACGGCCTTCACTTCTTCAGTCTACGTTGTCCTCAATTATTCCTAAGCTATTCCTATTTCTTCATACACTTCTAAGGGTCCTCTTCCTTCTGGATTTTGCCAGGTTATACAAAAAAATAACCACACATTTTTGTGCATATTAAATGACTTTTTTAGCATTTATTTTAAAAATCCTATAATCTGGCTCCCCACAGAAAAAAAAATACAAAAATACTGACCGATAACTACTTCCACTAACTTTTGAGCTCGTTGACAATCTTCAAACAAGTTTGATAAAAACAGAGTCCTCAAACACATCAAGTTCCTACATGTTTTATTTTAAGCAGTATTTTTCAGTACCTGGAAGAAACAGAAAGGTCCAAAGCACCGATGCTTCTAAAATAAAGGCAAAGATGGACAATCTTTATTGTAACTTTGGGAATTACCACACTGTAAAATAAAACAGGAGAATCCAAGCCTCCTTTTTAGAGTTTTATCATTATTTCTTGGATGATTCAAATTACACCAGAAAAGGCAAGCTTGAAATCTCTGTATTGAATCTCACCTTTCCCCTTAAAAGGGGAAGTTATAATGAATGGCTGCTGATTAAAAAAAAATTAAAAATTGCCCCAACAACATTTGAGTGGAGACTAGTTCTTACCATATATTTGGATTCTGCATATATTATAATGCAGGCGTGTTGCATGCACTGTTAAAAAGAAACCATGGCTCTAAGGTTCTCCTGGAAAGTAAGGAAAAAAAAAACTTTACAGATCTCCTTTCTGACCTGTATCTCTACAACAGCAAGATAAGTGTTTATCATATATAAAACAATTTTTTTCTGTAATCATTCAAAACGACTCTAGTATGCCCTGAGGTCGCTGACCAAAACGTGAGAGACAGCTGCTGCTATCCTCATCACAGAAGGGACAGAGGACATTTACTTACACACAACCTCACCCAAACAAATGGGGAAGAAGGAGGAAGGGAAAACTAAACCATTTTAAAAGAAAAGTAGCATGTGACAGTTTGTCAGAAAGACTAATTGTTGAAAAGACAGTCAGTAGTGAGCTGTATCTCATTATTGGTTACGTATTATATTCATGAGACTCTTTCCAGTCACAGAACCTATTTTAAGGGGTAGATAAGCCTTCACTCCTGTAAGAAATAAGCAGTAGCATATGACATACTTTGTACACACACAGACATCTTTACTAAGGTAAACACAAGAGACTGCTGAAACAAAGGCAAGGGAAGCATTTACTACTTCGCAATCTGTTTGCCATTTCATTTGTTCATTCTGGAAGAACTCCAGGGGCCATGGTGAAGAGCACACGAAAACACAAACTTGAAGACAAGCTTTAGGTTCCCTTCTTTATAGTCCAAAATGGAAAAATAAACCAAAGTTTTCTGAGCCATCTAGGTTTGTCCTCCTCAAAGCCAAATTTATTAACCAGTACCATTGCAAAATTCACCTGAGCAGTTTCAGAAACTGATGTTTTCTATAATGAATACCTGTAAGTGTCAAGCAAACATCTGAAAAAAGTAAAATGAAGCTTTACAGTTTCAGTGCAATACAAATATGCCTCAGGCATAAATTTTAATTTGCTGCATCGAACCTTTCAGCACTCCCAGAAAGTCCCAGTCGTTGCTACTGAGTCCAAATTTCTTCCTTTTCTTCTGCCCACATTGCGGGGGCACAAGTAGGGGACATGGTCAATTGCCGTGTAGCATTCCCATGACAGTTTCTCCTAGAGATACACCACCAGTAGATATCACACACCTTCTTAAACACATACAGATGCACTCTCCAGATGCCAAACCCAACTAGAAAAATACTTTCAGTAAACGTATTTCAGAAACTACAGATCAGAAATAACAGTCTTGTAATACCTACTCCTTTACCTCACAGCCATCTATGCTACTCCTTGGAATACCACATCTGTTTCCAATGTGAGCATGAAAAGAGGCTTTTAAAAAAAAAAAAAAAGCTCTGAAGAAAAACTGCCTGTACTTCAGATGTGCTACTTGAGCTGCCAGCAAAGGTTGCAATACCATGTATAAAGGCACTATACTTAGCTTGTTTCACATAGGATGGAAAATCTCTTCTTGCACTGACCTAGACAAAATTCTGCTTACTACACCCTGGACTCAAGTATTTGTATGTACCCTGAAGCATTTGTACAACATACTGCTCACTTTTAGACTTACAAAAAGTTAAAAACTGGCCCTTAGATTCACTTTGATGCATCTAAGGCATCTCCTCTGTGAACCAAAGTGATCAGGGCCACAAGAAAAGATCACATTTGGCGTGCCCAGGAATACATATAAACTTTAAATCTTTCTGCTGCTTTCGTACCTTTTGAGCTCTCTGCATCTTTCGTATCTCTTCAAACATAGCTCTCAGCAGAAATCCATACACCCGAGCTACAAAAAAGTAGGGGTAACAGTCAGATCAAGATACACCTATATGCTTGCACACTACTCCATGCGTCTGCTTCAACTCTACACTCCTTGCCAACAGTGGCCTTTTTCCCCCTCAGAACTGCCCCACATATACAACAAATTTCAACACAAAACCTAAACAGGGTAGACTGTGAAGAATGAGCACACTGGAAGGAAGAGCTGGTTGGAAGGAAGAGGGGAGAGGGAAGGGTGCTACATTCACAGTTTCCACCATCCATCTAAAATTAGAGCCAAGGTAGGAAATCAAACTTGCTACTGAAATAAATTTTAGTACTTACGTATTTATTTTTTTATTATTTTTCCCCAGAAAAGTTTGCCCTCAGCGAGATCTCTTTTTTCCTAGCTGGTATCCAAACTACAATGCTGGCATTTCTCTGATGGCCCAGACTGAAAAGAAAACAAACGCTTTGATAGAAGCAAGGCATTCCCTAGGGAGATGCACAGCAATCTCTTATCTCTATCCAGAATAATTCTGTCTTCTGAATTTAGCCAGCAGTAACTGCTACCTAACTGTGCAAACCTCTGAGCTATATGAAACTTTTCTATGTTTGGCAAGACAGGTGAGATCAAGAAACTTTGTAACTCAACTGCTTCTGGGTCTAGGAAGCAGGAAACACAACAAAACCCAAACCACTTTACTTCTTGATGAAAGATGTAAACCAGGGCATTTAAGAATGAGGTCCCTATCAATAAAAGCTCATTTATCTTTCAAAAAGAGTTAAAAATTCACTTGTAGCTAAAATTCTAGCATAACAACATTCATGGTTTTGTGACTAATCATTTGGATTTGTATGTTGCTGTTCATTTTACAAAGCTAAATGGAAGAAATCCTAAATTCAAGTATCATCAACTTTGAATTTAGAGAAATTATTTTTCAAACACTGACTTGTTAAGTAGCTGGAACTCCCTACCAATTGCCCTGCTTTTCCAAAAGCTATCACACTACTCCAGTATCCAGAAGTTAAGGGAGCAAGGATAACCTAGCACCCTTTTTGCAATCAAAAAGAATGGAATATATTCCATTTGCTACCCCATTTAATAACTACATTTCTACTTCATTCTCTGTTTCTCTTAGGAAGAAATGTTCTAAGAGACTATCACATTTTAACAGAAAGACAACAGCTTCTGCTCGGTGCTCTGATTTTCCGTATCTGGCATGCATTTATGTACAAACACACACCTCTTACAAGTTTAAAAGTACTCAAGAAATATCCAGGTAGGAAGGTAAAGCTCAAAACTGTACAGAAAAATTAATAAAACATAAAGTAGTGTTAGTTGGTGGTGCTTGGTTTTGGGGGGGAGGGAAGTGGTGTTTCTTTTAAAGTAAAGCTTAACTACATCCTTAAGCTGTTCATAGCCATCAAGCAGAAGTTCAGCACTTGAAACAAGAAGCAAGGGCCAAGACATCAAACAACAGGTGACAGGATTTAGTTTTTAGTCACTTATCTCCCCAACAAACTAACAACTAGTGAAATGCAACTCCTGAATCTGATTTGGATAAATTCTGTACCATACCCTAAGGAAATAAAAAAAGGTACAAATTGCACAACCACACTAACAAGAGAGAAGATTAATGATGCAACACAAACCCTCCCTTGTCTTTAGGCTGTACCTCATTCCTGTCAAGAATTCCTGTCACTCCTGCCTTGACTTGCAAGGAAAATGAGAACGTGTGGGGTTTTTTCAAAGCATCCATATCACGCGTAATAAAACCAGTGTCAAGTACATCTACAAAGAGCTGAAGTTTCCTTCAGACTAACAGAAGGAAATCAGGGTAGCATGGGCACCAGTCCCAAGGCTGGACTTCCTCAAAGCTGTCTACCAAAGGAAAGAGATGGAGAATCCTTGAATCACCTAGAGTGCACAGAAGCTCCGCCTGCAGGTTCATCTACGGAGGAAATTCAGAGCAGCTCGATGAAATGGTAACCAACCCTCCAGTCAGTGGTCTCTAAGCTAATATTAGGTTGCTGCTGTACCAGATTACAGATTTTCCCCTGCTCCTTCTTGGCCTCTCCTTCCTCTCCAGGTATGTTTACCCTTTCAAGAGGCAAGCAACACCCCTAACGCACACATTCAGCCGTTAACTGACATCTCCAGCAGGAGGCAAGAATGAGGCATCACAAAACACCGAAAGGGATCAGCTTTTGGCAGAACAGCAACATCCTTCATTGGCAACAAACGCATTTTTCAAAAGTTTCTGTACCAAACACCTTTAACTGGCAACTAACTCTGGTTGCCTTCTCCGCTCTCTAAGGTGGCTATGGGGTGGCTACAGTTGATTCAGCACAGGTTCTAATTAGGTCAAAGGAAACTTGCAGAGACATGTAAATGCTCATCTGAAAAAACATTAAATAATTAAAAAAAAAAAATCAATTACCATTTTTCCTATTACAGTCACCCATTCCTAATGTGTCTAAGAAAAAAAAAAAAGACAATAGAGTCCAGAGAAATTTAATAAGCTGTCGTGAAAGCTCCATCAGCTACTTCATTCCTGCAACAATCTAAAAAGACAGTTTAACTAATAATTTATTTAAGGAACAAATGTAACTAACTACTCAAAGTAACAAACACTTGTCATTTTATGAGCAGATATAGACAAAACTAAGACAAAGTCAGATTTTAAGGGCCCCGTTTTTTTTTTTTTTTAAATATCTTTTATATAGTGCTGCCTTATTAGATTTAGAGGCTTAGGTAACTCGTTCCCAAAGTTAATCCTCAACAGGTTCTTTCAGTGCCACCAGAGAATTTTAGAGACACAAGACAATTCCACCGCCTCTTAACACCCTGTGTCAACTCAGTTCTGCTTTGCAACTTTACTTCTTATTACAAGTGGCAAGAAATCATCTTAAGAGTTTATTTGCCCTGCCCTCCCCCCTTTTTTTTTTAAATACATCACTTCAAAAGTTGATTTTGAGGTCACTGACTACGTACCCACCAAAAGATAACTAGTAGATCTCCGAGCAGAACCAAAGCCCTGGACAGTCACGCTTCAGGACCAAAACAGCAAACAGCATGTGCTGTTCATCTTTCTTCAAGCTGGTTTGATACCTCTTCATTTTTCAATTGTTAAGGGCAAAGATTTCCTTATGCTTCCAATTCAATTTCTTCTAGTGAAATACATGCTGCAGCTAGGTCTAAAAGAACATGCCCAGGGTTCCTGCATGTCATTTCCAAATTAGAATCCATTCAAAGCCAAGCTTTTATCTTACATTTTTAAAAAACATCACGTAAGTATCATCTGCATAAAATCCCAATGAACTTTCTTTCATAGCAGTAATGAATGTCATCATAACTACTTTCCTACTACATGAATTTCACTTTAAGTTTTAGTACAGCAATTAATTCACTTCCTGTGAATGTATCCCAATCTCTGTAATTTCAAGCATGATGGCTTTAGTTACGATAGAAACGTCTTTTCACGGGAGATTACAGTAAACATGTGCCACTAGATTTTCTATTACAGGATGTTCTTGATATGATTAAACCATTTTAATTTTTTATTTATCAAAATGAAGTGATTGCCATTTCACCCCCCTCTCACACAAAGCAGCATCTCTGTCATACCAATTTAAACTTTTTTTTAATCTCATATATACTCCTAACAACCCTACCTATCCTCCACAACCTTCGCAACATCAGGAGATGGACCAATAATCCCAGCTTGTAAATAAGGATAAAATACACATTATAGACTCAGAAAGAAAAGAAAGATCTAGTGCTGTGTTGGCATTCTTGTTAACTCAGGTTTTAGTGGGCAGTGTTTACTTTGACAAGCTAGGGTCTCTCTCCACTCCACCCGCTCCTTAACTTCATACTGTTGGCAATGAATATTGCTGTTCTATGTATGCATGAAGGTTTACCTGAAACAGCAAGGGAGGAAACATGACATTCAGTGGTACCACACAAACATAAAATGAGATAAGGAAAAATTCAGACATCAAGAGCAACGAATGACTATTCTTTTTTATGTGTTTGCAACATCCTATAATGAACTCAGAAAATTTCAAAGAAAGTATGTTTTCATGGTTAAGTATGGTTGAAATATTAAGCAAAACTACTAGTTAGCTGCTCAAACTTTTTCAAGGCAAAACAAGCCAACTTGCTGATAGGATGGGGCTGCTGCATCACAAACACCTTTGGAAGAAACGTTTCCAAACAGTCCTCAGGATGAATGTAGGTTTTTCATTAGATTGTTATGTCTCCTATCATATCATAAACTATATTTCATAGATAACAAGACTAAAGACTTCAGATTTTATATGTTACTTGAGTCCAGTGTATTTCAGAGTATTACAAGCAACAATTCTAAAAAAAGGACTAATGGTAACGCAGTAAGAGCGAAGACATCCTCTAATGCTGTGTAGTTTGGCAACAGTTCTTAAAAACCACTGCTCTGAACAGCACTATTGTACCTAGTATACATAGTAACTTCTGGCTTTAACTTACTGAGAATTACAAAGGAAACTGATAATACTGCGAAGTTCAGCAGGGACTTCAACTGTATGCATTAAAAATAAATAAATTACCTTTACCAGTGACAAACGCAGTGGCAAAGCCATTCGGACATCTCCATCCTCAATAAATGGACTGTCTTAAAGTCTTGAAAAGGCATTTTCTGGGCCAAACCCCTAAATCCAATACCAACTGAACAACATTTCACGTCACGTTATTTCATCTCCTGCAACTTGTATGCAATAGCTAAGTGTTACTACAATCAGAAAAAGCAGTGTTAACACAGTCCTTTTATACACTACTTTCAAACCACAATGCACACATTTATATTCTTGAAGATTTCAAAGTGACTGTGTAAAGTCAACTGTAATTACCGCATAGCTTAAAATATTCTATTGTAAACATAAAAATCTCTCTAAAAAGGGCTTATGCTACAACGTTTCAACAACGTAAATTACCTGCCAACCAGTGACCCCAACTTTTGGGGGATTGCTCATGATAAATCACCTGTTTTCACTGCTAGCAAAATTTCTTCTCCTGGCCCTGCAGACCACAGACTGCAAACAATGCAAGACACTTGGCATCTGAAAGCAAAAGCCAAAATGTCTTTTCATGAGAAACCACTGAAGCAAGCAACTGCCTTTTTTCCCCAGATGGATTTCCAATACATTTTTCTGAGCAGCAAAGAAGTTGCACTGACATACTACCTATATACAAAGTAAAGTTAACCCTACCCCTATACTACACATTTTAATATGAAGAATTCCATTTTTATTTGTAAAATACTCCACGTGACGCTTGGGATGGAAAAAGGCTGACCAAATGGGCAGGACTGATCTGGAAGCTACTTGTCATCATGACGGATGGCAAATTACAAGCTAGTTAACGTATCAGGTAATCTTAGTCTTAAGAGACCATCCTCTAAAATGGCCTTTGCTAGAAGATGTTTTTGGAAAGCAAAAAAATGTTTTCTTGGTTTAACTGTTAATAAACAAAATGTCAAAAGCTACTCTATTCACTCTTGACAATAACATGACTAAAGCTTAGTTCTTATTTGTAGATTTTATCCCGTTTATCCATTAAGCAAATACCTCTTAAAAGGGACTCACCAGCTTTTTCAGGTACTCCAATTCTAGCCCTATGATATGATGACAGCAGCCTAGACATAAACACAAATCTTAAAAATAGAGAGCGTATTGCCCATGTTTCAGTCACTCTGTTCAATCAGGCATATCATTTTAAATCTCTGGTGCTGATGGATTTGCATTCTGGAGAATTCCCATGAAGCAAAGTGGATGTGTACCACACTCGGCCTTTTCCAGCGCTCATACGACCAACGAAAAGTTTCAAACCAGGGCAGTTGCAGGTAGTCAGGCTGGTCATCTCTTCAAAATGCCACCCCTTGTCGCTCAAGAAATAGAAGTCAGAGTCCTAATTCTCACATTGAAGAACACCTCAGTGGGTCTATAGTCATAGAATCATTTAGGTTGGAAAAGAGCACCCCTAAGATCATCAAGTCCAACCCCAAACCTAACACTGCCAAGTCCACCACTAAACCATGTCACTAAGTGTCTTTTAAATACCTCCAGGGATGGTGACTCAACCACATCCCTGGGCAGCCTCTTCCAATGCTTGACAACCCACTCAGTGAAGAAATTTTTCCTGATATCCAATCTAAACCTCCCCTCGCGCAACTTGAGGCCATTTCCTCTGGTCCTATCACTTGTTACTTGGGAGAAGAGACCGACACCCACCTCGCTACAACCTCCTGTCAGGTAGTTGTAGAGAGCGATGAGGTCTCCCCTCAGCCTCCTTTTCTCCAGGCTAAACCACCCCAGTTCCCTCAGCCGCTCCTCATAAGCCTTGTTCTCCAGACCCTTCACCAGCTTTGTGGTTCTTCTTTGGACGTGCTCCAGCAATTGATATGGGGGACACTTCAGCCACTAGACATGTGAAAAGCAATAGAACAAACAAAGGGCTAAGTTACTCCACAGTAAGGCAAAAAGAGTAGGTAAATAAGACATCAGCGCGGGTGGTGTTCCTCAGGAATTGGTATTGGGACCAGTGCTATTTAACACCTTTGTCAGTGACATGGACAGTGGGATTGAGTGCACCCTCAGCAAGTTTGCCGATGACACCAAGCTGTGTAGTGTGGTTGACACGCTGTAGGGAACGAATGCCATCCAGAGGAACCTTGACAGGTTTGAGAGGTGGGCCCGTGCAAACCTCATGAAGTTCAGCAAGGCCAAATGCAAGGTCCTGCACATGGGTCAGGGCAATCCCAAGCACAAATACAGGCTGGGCAGAGAATGGATTGAGAGCAGCCATGAGGAGAAGGACTTGGGGGTGCTGGTTGATGGGAAGCTCAACAAGACCCGGCAACATGCGCTTGCAGCCCAGAAAGCCAACC
>NW_008795023.1:508579-510260 GCF_000699145.1 Aptenodytes forsteri | reverse complement strand
GTGGGGAGGCACTGGAACAGGTTGCCCAGAGAAGTTGTGGATGCCCCATCATTGGAAGTGTTCAAGGCCAGGTTGGACAGGGCTTTGACCAACCTGATCTAGTGGAAGGAGTCCCTGCCCATGGCAGAGGGGTCAGAACTAGATGATCTTTAAGGTCCCTTCCAACCCAAACCATTCTATGATTCTATGAAAATTTATCAACAGGGTAATTCACTAAGTGATGCAAGAGCAATAGAAAAGTCTCTTCTGACAGTTTTGATGCAGATTCACGCATTGATGGAATAGGCCAAACAAGCAGCATGGATATTGCTTCTTTTAATAGTTTGCTAGGGTGAAATGGTATTTTGCTAGAGGCAAAAAGAACTGAAGAGAAAGAATTAAAAATAAATAGGCCTGAACAAAGCATATTTTCAATTTCTGTTGCAAAACCAATGTAGCAACAATTTTTTCTTATTTTAGTATGAAAAATAATGCTGGCAAAGTGCAATGTCACCAACGTAGAACAAAGACTGAATACCAAAGAGTTTTGGTGCTTGCTTTTTTTCATTATTTCAAGAGAAAATTGTTTGCTATACTGAGAAGTTTCTTTACATGTAGTAAAGGGAAAGTACAAAACCAATAGGTAAATCCAACATGCTCAATCTCTATATTTGAGTTTCCACTGAAATAAAACAATCCTCAGAACTATTTGAACACTTAAAGAAGTCTCAAAAATAAAGCCCACACTTGTTTCATTTGCTCTCAGTCACTAGGATTTTATTTACGCATGGTTTAGCATTTGTTCCAAAGTGACTGTACGTAGGCCCAAAAAAGCAGTAGTTTAGGTCATGAAAGTCAAATAAAATTCAAAGATTAGACAAACAGATTTCAGAGGGACCTTAAGGCATCGATCCTAACAAACACGTTTTCTGTTTTGTTCCTCAAGACATCAGACACTGGAAACAAATCTCCAGGCAAAACATCCCAGTGGTTCACTTGTATTGTTGTTAAGGGTCTGCCAATACTTAAGAGAAAAAGAAAAAAGTTTTATTGCAATTTACTGTTCTTACTTCTTGCAAGGTTTATTAGAGACAAATGGAGTTCTTTCCTCTCTACACTGCAATACTACTACCACATTGCTTCTCAGTTGTATTTTTACAGGTTAGGATAAACTATCTCTACTGTTCACTTCTCCTTTGGAAGTCACATACTTTACACAGCTTTCTGAACAAGGTAACGTATTGTCTTCAAAGATGAGGAGTTCAGTGATGGGAAGGAGCCCATTTCAGAGGTGGGACTTGAGTTTCCTGACTTTTCCTTAACAAATTTTGGTGAAAGTATGAAAAGAAACACTATGTGTCATCCACGTCATCCATGTCAGCTCTATAAGCTCGTGAAATGGGATTTAACCAGGTAAGCACAGAAAAAAGGGCTTAGAGGAAAAAGAGTATAAAAATAGGTATAAATATTTATATTTACACAAATATACACATTTTTAGAGGCCTGACTGAACAGAGCGCTTTGGCTGGAACTCAGGCAAAAAAAGAGAGTTTGGAAGAAGGGGCAGACAACTCAGGAGGACTACAAGGACGTCATGAGGTTATGCAGGGCGAAAATTAGAAGGGCCAAAGCCCAACTAGATCTTAATCTGGCTACTGCCGTAAAAGACAATAAAAAATGTTTCTATAAATACATTAGCAAC
>NW_008795023.1:491415-507046 GCF_000699145.1 Aptenodytes forsteri | reverse complement strand
CACAGTTTAGTGGTGGACTTGGCAGTGCTAGGTTAACAGTTGGACTTGATGATCTTAGGGGTCTTTTCTAACCTAAATGATTCTATGATTCTCTCTCTACTCTTTATTTCTCCTTTGGAAGTCACATACTCCAGACTGAGTATTCTTATTCCTCTCTTCTGAATCGTGTTTACCTGGTACTTATCTCTCCTAAAATACGGTGCCCAAAATGGGACAGAATAATGCAGAAGGTTTACCAACGCTGAACAGAGCAGAAACTTTACTTCAAGTGCAGCATGCCTGCAGATGATGTTCCTCTTTGTACAGCCCAATATAACTTGCCTTTCATCAAAGAAGCTTGACATCACTGAATTACATTCAACTTGTGAATGTAAGCCTCATACCTTTTTCTGCAGAACTGAAAAGTAAATGAGTTGTTTCCATGTTTCATCTGTGGGGTTCATGTTAGCAGTTTAGGCAGGGAGTAGTGCAGAAACAATCCTGAACTCAGCCCCTCATTTACTTCAGACCACTTCTCCAAACTACCAAGCTCCCTTGAAATTCTGAAACCGTCCCTTCAGCATCCCAGCAGATGCTCTCAACTGTCACAAACATCCATATCATTAACACACTAACTACTGCCGTCTTCAGACAGATGAGCCTCAGGACTATACAGTAATTCCGTACGAAAGTGGAATGATGAAAACTGTGCTGGACAGTTTGCAAACCAGTTTTGGACCAGACTTGCATTCCTCTCCTCTAAGACATTCTTCCCGTGTTTACCTTGTGAATATCTCATTTCAAGAGCTTACTAGAGGTTATGTGGACGACATCTAATGTTTCTTTTCATACCTTCACCAAAATTTGGTAAGAGAAAGCCAGGACTGGACGACATCTAATGTTTCTTTTCATACCAAATTTTGGTGAAGGTAAGAAAAAGCCAGGAGACTCTGAACCAGACTCCTTCCCACCACTCAAGCTCCTCATCTTTAAAAGAGGAAACACTACCATATTCAGAATGGCAATGCTCTGCTCTCTGTTAGCTGAGGTTTTATTAGATTTACTTAACCACTCAGATTCCCCCAGCTAATCCTATCCACTTTTTAAAGTTCGAATTCTGACTTACCAAGGGAACTGGAGGGCTGATAGGGTCACTCTGACTTCATAACCTTAAACATACAAGCCTAAAGACATGTATACAGTCAGGTCATAGGTGGTGTTCAGACAATGCTATTCAAAAGGTTTTGAGCACATAGCACATGACATTAGCATATCTAGAAGAGGATCAAAACAGATTTTAAAGAAACATGGCTACTAAGTATAGCCTTCATTCATACACTAGAAAATTAGTCTGTTGTAAAATAAACTAGTATTTTAGCTGTTTGAATTTTAAATGGTTTTCTTGTTTGAGTAGTACTTTCCCAAAACATGAAATACTTAGTTTGACTTCAGTTGATCTTCAGGTCACTTAAATCCTTGGAAGATAAATAGATACTTAACTCCTCGTCTCATCAAAAGCCATTAAGGTGACTAAACACATTTGGAAGTCTGAGCCTTGGTCTCCGATTCTCATGTCCCCATCTGCAAAATGGTGACAATTTTTCCGTTATTTCCCATCGTATGAGGGCAAACTAGTCAGATAAGACGATCACAGAGACTATCTAAGCAACTGCATTGGTTTAAATATTTGTATTTTCTTTTACAGGTTTCAATACTTTTAAAATATTTGTACTGCTAGAGGAAGCCCATTTTCATGCAATGCAAGATATATGCAAGATATATATTTATGTACCTTTGTTTCTGAAAGTATTGCTCTTAATGCTGGCACAAGTGCAGCACACACAACAGTAATCAATTTGATTTGGCCTTATGAAACAAGTGTCATTTTGATAAATGATCCTAATTAAGCTGATATTTCAGGTAGAAAGTGTATTGAGTTAATGTGTTGGCACCTCTCTAGTTATAGTCAGACAAGTACAGATGTTGCAATAAAGTAGCAGTAGTACATTATTAACTTTGCAAGTCGCTCAGTTTGCATTCACAGAGTTTGATCAAAGCCACACAACTCAGCAACTAAAAGAAAATGCTGATTTTAAGTTTTAATTATTCAACAACATACACAAGTAGTAGCTCCAGGAATTTTCAAAGCTATAGGTCATTCCTTGATGATCTCTCTCTGGCATGGAAGTGATTAATTAGTCTAGCAGCAGCACAGTACATAGGGCAGAGAGTCACATTTGTTTAGAAAACCTTGCTCAAACAGCAAAAGACAAAAACCTGTGTTTCTTCTCTTTTCCATAAATCTAATTACAGGAGTGTCCTGTTAAGGCTAAAAGACACCATACATTTACATAAATTTAATTACAAGATGTCTTGTTAAGGCTAAAAGACATCATACGCTTATGCAGTGCTTTCTTTTGCCTTGGAAGTCTTTGATACATGGCATATGGTTGGCAAATACAAGCTTGTTTTCCATTTAGCAACGGTAGCAGATAAAATAACACACTAGTCATCTGCTCTGAAGTCAAAGCAGTCTTACGTTTTCCCCATTTTTCTACTGAGTCCTCTGTAGCCCTAAACCAATTTATTGCACTTATCAATTTATACAGACTTGCAGCTACACTATTAAAACACAACTCTTGCAGTGAGGGAACTGCTTTCTTACCTAGTTCTCCCACAACAGGTATGACTGTAGAGTATTGGCTTGCAGCTCAAGCACCGGTAAGAGCAGTTACGATACAGTCAGGTAGGTAACCACAAGCATCGGTGAGACTCCATGCAGGTCTGTCACTGCAAGCTTGCAGCACTCCAACGCAGGCTTGAGCTAACTTCTGAGATAACAGTTTCCTCCCTCAGACACCAAGGGCTACACGCCGCTTCTGGAATCGACAATGAGCTGCCAGCCTGCTGTGCAGCAAGCAGCAACCTAACTCAAAGGCTCCTTCCCACTCTCAAAACACATCTTCTTGGAAACATTTCCAGAAGCATAGAGACTGAAAGGGACAAAGCACTTCCTACCTGTAGGAAGTTTCAAAGGAGTTTCAAGAACCATGCCACAGCTCCTCAAACCCTGGCCCTTTGGGAACTGTCTTCTTTTATCAAGTTTGGCCTGATAAAAGCAAGCGTGCACTGAAAATTATTTCTGATGTTTCTTGTATCCAATTACCCATCTCCTCAGGGGCTTCCTCTTGCAAGACAGCTGAGAGAAGTGGTTTATCGTATTTTCTTCAGATCCACAGAAAAGTTCCCTCTGGAGTATAGAAGATTCTGTTCTTGATATCTACCTGTCAAAAATCAGGATATTCTCCACTAGGTGTTTACCCCACAGAAACAAATCTTGATATTAAATAAGTCTACTTTCATGTTGTAGACCATGAGGCAGGGATCAGTCACCATGGTTGTAACATCTTTCAGGCTGACACATAAACTAAGCCTGTCTAGAAATGGATGTACCATGGGCATGACAACAGAACATGACTTCAGGCAGCCATGCTTCTGACAGATTCAGATCACTCAATAAACAAAAATTAAAAAATTGCACACCTTAGAAAAATACATACTTCTATACTGTAATGAGAACAGCCATATAAAGAGCGGACATGGGGAAAAATAGCAATAAATTCAGTTGAATGTGACAGTAAAATACTCTCCTCTGGGCACAACATAATGGAATATTCAGGCATCATTCTAGAAAACAGGGCAAATTAGATACCTATTTCCTTGATGAAACTATATAATTAGTAGTATTGCCAGACTTAATGTTTCTAAAAATTATTTATATCTACAAAATAACCATGAGAACACCAAGAAAATGTCACTTTTAAGCAGACATGTAAGGACATAGTTAATTTGCTCAATTTTCCCCATAACTATGCATTCTAAGAAGCTTTAGCCACAAAAAAAAAATAATTCTAGAGGGCAATCAGGATGTGGGGCATGAAGAAAAAACACAAGTACTGTTACATTTATCACAAGATGAAAAAGACATGTAAGTAGTATGGGATGTATTAATAATTAATATTTGCAGAAATACAGCATGAAAACAGCCAGGTCATCCACTTGGTGCAGAACTTTAAGTATCCTTCAACTATGAAGCATCTTTCTAGCAGATACTAATACCTGACAACTCCACCTAGGTTTGAAAACCTCTGTCAGGATTTCAACAACAGGAGCAAGTCAAATAAATTAAAATTACTCAACTCCATAGTGGTACATACTCTCTCTCACTAGAAAAACTGTTTTGACTTGTCATTTTGCATGTTTATCACAAATACAAATGCCAGACAGGCACTGGAAGCCTATGAAATTGCTCATCTGATTTTTTTTCAGGATTTTTTTATTTATTTCAAAAAGAAAGGAAGTTTTCATTTTCTGCAAATTTTGCCAAAAAGGCAGGGTATCTAACACCGCCATAAAATCCTACTGGATGGACGAGGAGTATTAGGAGTCAAATATTTCTCCTCCCTCACAACAGTTGTTCCAACGTGGACAGATCTTGTAAGGCAGACAAATAAATCTTCATGCTTTAAAGATCATTAAGCACTAGTACTAGAGCCTAATGACAAAGTGCTCTGTACACTCATACCCACTCTTTCAGAGATCTGTTCATGTTCACTCTTGCCATCAGATAGGGAACTACAAAGAAAAACAATAAACGAAGCTTCGTTCAACAGCACCAAAGCGTTGCAGGTAGTACCAGATGAAGTTGCCTATGTTGTTGCTATAATAATGATAGATACAAGGATTTCCAAGAGTCTCATTTACAAAGATGGCTCTACCTGTCAACATCTGGAATCTCAGCACTTTTTGTAAAGCTGTGTTTTATCTTAGCTGTGAAAAAAGATAACTGATGTTTTCTAGGCATCGAGGATATTTCTTGGTGCTTTTCTTAGAGGGACTGATCATGGTTACATGGTTACTTCCTGCAAGAAGGAACAACTAAATACTAGGTTCTGCCAGTGGTAACGACACCACTGCTGATGCACAGAATTAAAGAATTATCGCCATCAACCAGAGCACTCAGCTAGTGGTGTCTGCAAACACAGCTGAGGGAAGCATGTCATGTGTAGAAGCTGACCTAGAGACTGTACGAGCTCTACCAACTGCTCTTAGAAGAGGTTTCTACCTGTTCTGAGGATAAACATTTTCAGTTCTTCTCAGACCAGCATCAGGTTACACATTCACCCGACACATAACTTTGCCTGGCTCTGATGCAGAGACGGTGCCAGTCTGCAGTGCTGGAGTGGTAGCCTGCAGAAGGGAGGCAAGAGTGGTTAATCTCTGCTCAATGCCAAGGATGTTTTACTGACACAGTTGCCATGAGTTTTGTGGATGAATAGCATTTTCCCCAAGAAAATAACCCATCCAAGTTAGAGTTGGAATCTCTTCTTGTGGACTATGAGAAAATACAGGTGCTGACAGCTATCTCTGAACTTCCCTGTCTTCACTGAGAAGGACCAAGACAGATACAGAGTCCAAAAGAGGAACTGTATTACGACAAAACATGCAGCTTTCTGTGGCTATCTGTAAATGAGTTAAAACAGTGTCTAAAAGAAGCATTGAGGGGTCTGATGCTTTGATTTGGTGACAACCTGGCTAAGGCATTTTTAGAGAGAGACGGGGAACACATCTTCTGCTCAAAAAAAAAGTTAAAAATAATACAGGAGAGTCCTAACATTATTCTAGCAGTAAAGCTACTGAAGGCTAAAGAAGACACCACTGGGATCATACGCTACCATGACAGCAAGATGTATTTTTCCTCAGGTGGTACTGCAAGAAGGCACCCCTCTATGTCAGGTTGGCCCAGAATCAGCTGTTCTGTTTCCAATCTTGCATACATCCATGTATAACAAAGTGCAATTCATAAGGGAAATACACAGTAAAGAACTGTTTTATTCATTACAAAAATAAAAATTACCAAGGCAATAGAGATACAGGAAGAGAGTTTGAGACTTGGAATCTAGAAGAAAAAAGTTTCTATATCACAATCACTTCCACCTTAATCATGGATAAATCTATCTTAAATATTCCTTTAGACACACTGGATCTATAAAAGGGACAGAGTTCAATACCAATAACATTCACTACTTAAACAGCAATCCACTACTTAGTTTAGTTATTTTGCTATTCTATTTAATCACTTTTCAATGGAAAGAGCATCTCTGCACTAAGTACCACTCAGAACAGTTTCTAAAAATGGGGTATTACTACCTCTAGACTTCACCTTTACAAACTTTCTTTTGAAAATTTTTTCCCCCATCACAAATTGCTGAATATTCCTGCATTAGTGACTCAGAAGCAAGGATACACAAAAGTTGCAATTCATTTTACTGCACCATCTTGTGGTTAACAGTAGCAGCCACACAAAGAATGATCGAAACAGACTGCCAAGTGTTGACAAGACTCCTGCTTTGCCCCATGCTTTTGTGATTAAAACCGATTCTTTCAAAGCATGTCACAGAAAGCTATCTGTCTCATTCCCTCAGTTAGGTTCCAACAGAGGGTGGAAAACACTGCAATTTCTCAGTTATTGGACATTTATTTGGTTATGCAGCAAGTTTTAAGTGTCCACAATCACCTAGCCTGGGGTCATCTTGCTTAACTCAGCATTTTACCTTCCCCTTGACCACTTCACACTCCCTGGACAGTAGTACGTTACAAATGCAACCAAACCCACACCCAACCAAGTTCAGGCATACAAGATGAGAATCTGGACTAAGCGGCACATGGCATTGCAAAGGGGTGGTACCACCTTACACAGAAATTCAGGTCTGAGACGTCAAAGCAGAGGTACTAGTTTCAGAAACTTAATGGCTCCTTGAATATTCACCTCAGAAAGCTGCAGGATGTCTGCAAATAGCCACATACCCTGGCTAAAACTGAATATAGTAAACATATTCCCTCCTAGAAACTCTTGCATGTGTAGAGGAGACAAGGACAATTTTCGTACAGGTACCATCAGCATGAACACATTTTAAAAACCAGATGAGCATTTTTTTTTATTGTTTTCCAGTATTCTTAGGCCAGACTGAAAAAAAACAAGCAACCAGCACTCTTACTGACGTATTTATAAATGTCTTAATGCTTCTTTTGAGACCGAATGGGTTTGTTCAAATGAATACAGCTATTTTACTGTATAGGGCAGTCACAGGGATGAAAACCAGTAAACACTTCACTAGATCAATCAATACATTCTTACAAAGATGAGTTTTTGATGACTATTAATGAATATTCAAGTAGTTAATATTTAGACGACATTTAGGATTTGCAACTAAATGACAAAAAGCTGCACAGAGTTTAATATTTTCCAATAAAATTACTTTTTAAAACTTTACAAAATATCAATAAAGTTAACTTCCCAAGAGTAGAGAGCTATTAGCTCATTCCAATTAGTGAATTTAAAACAATCTCATCTCCTCGAAAACCATTAGCCACCAAAATATTTATGCACAAGATGTTATAAAAGCCACTTTACTAAAACTAGATAATTTCACTATTCAACAGTGACAAAGGAAGCAGATACCGGTATAAATGAAGAAAAGTGCTTAAAAGATCCTAAAGGGAAAAGGAGAGAGCACCCTTGCTATTGATGATATAAATGAAGATCCCTTAATAGGCTAAGTTTTAAATGGCATAGTTATTCATGGGAAAGTTACTAACACAGTAAATCTGTATAAATAACTTTACATGTTCTAGTGCTGATTCAGTAACACTTAGAGCCATCAATGCAATCACTAGCTGTTAAATCTGAATAATGAGCTCTCATTTAGGCAACAAGTGAAAAAAATGCTCAATCTTAAACTAGGCAGACTTTTCCTCCTTAAACACACTGGCCAATTAACAACTACTGTTTCAACATGGCATTGTTGCTCCACAAAAATCACAATACCCCTCTGTTAGTCTACATACCTCCCAATCAATTTTTATCCCATAGGCTCACTGCCTGCAATTACTTTACCTACAATATTCAAATCACTAAACTGAAAACTTTCATTACTCTATTGTGTTCATGCTCTGCACAAGATGAAGAGCATGGAGCTTGTTCAGAAACACTCGTATTTCCCTTTCAGCTGTAGACATCAAAAGCACCAGCACAAGGTACTGCCCGTATCAAAGGCATTTTAGCACCTTCCCGCGATAGCAGTATATATACTCTGACAGACAGTCGTTAAACAAAAAGTTACCGTCACTACTCCATGACAGACTAATTTGCTTCATAAAACATTTCTATGTCTTAGGTGTTTCTTCCAAAAGTTTATGTCAGCATCCGTGATGTTCTATTAAAATGCTTGTACTGTCCAATCTGCAAAAAGCTAAGGGGAATAAATTCATTTATTATAAATAAAATTCATTTATAATATTCTTTTTAACTAACCAATCTAAATTTACATTTAAAATTATTAAAACCTATGGTAGAAGCTAAGCTAACTAAAATCTGTTCTAGAAAGCTTAAACAATGTATTAAAAAGCAGTACGTCTTCTAATAAAATTGTGAAGTTGCACCAACGTCTGACGCACATGGAACTACAAATTCCCAAAGCGGTAACCCAGTTTTGCCAGTAGCATCATCTTCTGCAGGACAAGAGGCAGATTTTTTGCATTTTATTTTGTTCAGCTGGTTCCACTCATTGCCTAGCTCCTTTGTAATTAAGGATCTGACTGGGAGCTGAAGAGGCAAGAAAACTTCATGTACTTTCACATGAAGAATGAGTATCTTGAAGTGGACACGACAACCCCTACACACACACATGCCACACGCACACAGCAGTATGAAAACATATATCTGATGAGAAACAATGGAATTCCTATAGTGTAGTTTTAAGGAGACTTTTGAAAGATGAGGTAAAGGCAATTTCACAAAGAGGAAAAAAAATGCGGAGTTCTTAGTGTAGTATTGGCAGGAGTGTTAGAGATATACAAGAAAACAAGGAATTGTGAAAGATTTTTTAAAAGTAAAAGGATTACTAAATACAAAAACACAGGAGAAGAGGAAAAGATTGTTTTCTTAAGTCTAACATTTTTTCCAAAAACATATGCAGTTTAATATGAGACAAAAAAGAGAAGACAGGTTTAAGTGGGAGAAATGCATACATGACAGACCCTAATAAGACGGATAGAAATGCACTCCTCTCTCCACTTGTTAACTTTTTCTACAAAGGTAAATAAATTAAGGCTTGGTTGCATTCACTAATAAAAAGCATATGTACAATTTTACACCACCATTTAGTTTTGATGAGCACTACATATATTTCGCATCCAAGTGAACAGCACAGTTAATAAGACAAAGTAATTTTACAGCAGCCTCTCAATTTAATCAATCCATATTAGGTTCCCATATGGATGTAAAGACAAGATTTGTTACTTCGACTGCTATCTCTGAAATACAATTAAAGCCTCATTTGCTGAAAAGCACTTTAAGGCACACACACAATCCAGGATCTGATGGACACGCAATTAAATAAATTAGACTTTCAGAATAGTAGAATAACTCCAAATGTTAAGAAATGCATTTAACAAAAACAGCCTTCCAGAAAACCAAACCTTGTGCAAGCATTTTCAATCAAACATCAAAAAGAACATTTGAACATCAGTTTACTTGCATCAACTAAAAGCCCTTTCGCTCAAGTAAGTGGTAATATTATGGCCCTTCCTGGCTCACTCTTGTCAGCTCTTTTTAAATAATCTTTAAACAATCTCTGACAAACACTTTGCCTTACTCTTCCAGGATCTGGACTAGGATGAAGAACCTTTGCAAACATCTTTGGAGAAGTAAAGGGGGGGAAAAGGGGAACCGGACACCTAAAATAAGGCATTAGAATTATCTATCTCATGGCTTTTCCCTTCATGGCCCATATAGGGTTGGATTTATTATTTTTGCTCTTTTTAGGAATAAATACTGTATTCTATTTTTGGTACTCAAAGTCCTACTTAAGACAAGCAAAATCCCTAGACAAAACTCAAGAAATGAATGTTCAAGACTGCTGAACACAAAGTAAGTTCAGAGTTACTTTGATAAAATAAGTCTGTGGTTTCTTATTACCACATACAGATGCGCAAACTTATGTTACTGTCACTTTTGATCCTCACTACCGCCCCCTACAGTGATTAGCATATCTGGAAAGGAAGGAGGCATACGTGTGGGAGGGAGAGAGAGCCTAGATTCCAAGTAGTAACTATACTGAATTACAACTCAAACAACTTCAGGATTTTTATGCTTTATGACATAGAATTTTCATTATCAAAGAATCAGATGTGGATCTCTATTTCGTTACGAATTTCATGCTTCCTCCTTCCTGAATTTGGCTTACTTATCCTATACACAGGGCATACAATGAAAGTCAACAATAAACACATGACCATGTATTTAGGAGAGTCACTGTCCAGAAATGAATTACAGTGTGCATATACTTCTATTTTCATATCGGAATTAATATTAATCTTAACTATCTCCAGAAAGCAACTATCAAGACAAATGACACATCCAAATAGGTAAAACATTCCTACTCCTTAATTCTTTCTGACAGTACTGAAGGCTCCTTGGAGTGAAAATTTAAGCTTTTTATAGCCCATTAAAGATTGTAAGTTCACAGTTATCAAGCAAGGAAAGTGACTTCAGTTCCCATATGAATGGCTCAATGAAACTGAAAGTGCAGTTGCTGTTTAAAACAAACTTGATCTAAGCAAACAAAAATAAAGGACTGGAGAGTAACAGGGGATGCACACATACTATTACATAATTCATCGGTGTAGCCTCCTTTACAATACTACATACTGTAAATCTCTAAAAATGCTGACGTCAGAGTGAACTCAAAGTAATGCCATACAACAGAGCTAATACAGAGAGACTGAAAAGAATTACAATCGTTTCCATAAAAGAGGAATAAAAGCAAACAAGAACAATCTATTATCTTATTAAAAAGTTGTAAGCCTCTGTGGTATGTGTGTGGACAGTTAGTAGATACCCATCTGTTCTCCATGCAGAAGAGGGCAGTCAGTAAAATAAGCCAATAAAAAGTCAACAAAGTAAGTGGCAAACAGTAAAAACCATTACATGCTGAATAAGACTTCAGCAATGATTGCCAAAGTTAGTCAATGTCAAAACTCAGAAGGGACTGACATTAATTCACAGTTAATGAAATATAGGTGCCCAACTGCTTCTGGCAAAACAGAATTGAGGAAGAGAGAGTATAATCATATCCCACACTGACCCTACAGAGTCCTTTGGCTTTTTTTTTTTTTTTTTTGCTGGTTTTGGTGCTTGGTTGTTTGGGGTTATTTTCTTTTAAAGGTCTGGTAGTGAGCACAGCTAGCTAGCTGTCATCTAGGCAGACCAGAGGATTTCACCCAGCATGGCAAATCTTATTTTTCTGTATGCTTTTCTCTGTGCTAGTGTGCATCTTGCCAACAATGACATAATTCGCAGACATCCATAAACCAAGTTATGTACACGACATTAGAAAGCCCTCAAATCAGAAAAAGGCCACTAAAAATATAAGCTATCCAGGAAGTCTGCTTTGTACATCACCGAATCACAAAATAATTTTGGTTGGACAGGACCTCTGGAGGTCATTTAGGTCCAAACACCTGCCCAAAGCTGGTCTGATCAGATGGCACTGGGTGGTGTCCACTCATGAACATTTCCAAGGACAGAGACTCCACCACTGCGCATGACAGTCTGACCCAGTATTTTGACCACCAGTGTGGTTAAAAAAACCCTTAAGTTTCCTAGTCCCTGGTCGCAACATCTCACATGCCTTGCTAGCTGCCGAGCCCCTTCACAGGTCCCCAGGGCCCCATGCTGTAGTCCAGCTAGTCATGCATGGGGAGGCACCCCTGACACCAGCTGCCCACCTGTGGGCAGCACCACAGCCGAGGCTGCCCCGGCACCACGCAGCTGCCCCAGAGGCCTCTAGACTGCTGCACCCCCTCTCATCACCCCCAAGAGCTCCCTGACCACCCAGGGCTACAGCCACCCACAAACCCCACACGCACCCAACCTCTCCAGCTGCCCTTGAAACCCTCCTCCTGATCACTGGCAGCTCTGGGGCACAGGCCTCCCAAACACCCCCAACCTGAGCCACCTTCCCTTCTTGCCAACCTACGACCCCACACGAAAGCCTCGCCACTCGTTTTACTTATACCCATGGGGCCGAGGTGCCCCCGCACCCCCCCGAGCCCACCCCAGCGCCCCATGCCCACCGCTTGGCACACCTGACTGCTTCGTATGCGTCCTGGGAATCTTTTCTTTTTCACTGAGGTAGCAATCTTGAAATATAATTAATGTACATAGTAACAACAGCAACATCTGTGCAAAACAACAGAGAAGCGTCTTCCATCCTCACAGCTCTGCAGGCATTAACAAAACCCTCAGAAAGTCCCAAGTTGTTTAGAACAGCTGATGGAGAGGGGAAAGATGAGAAACAATGGCCCAGACACGAGCCAAAAGGGGATGACCAGCACACACTCAATGCTGTATGGAGAGACAAAAAAAAGAAAGCACTTCTTGCTTAAGAGCAGAAGAGGGGCATATATTTAATCAGACAATTATTAGCCAGAAGCTAGGAGTCTGAAAGTGCACAGGATCGTCCCTTTTCTGATAGCTACAAGAAGAGGGTTGGGGTTTTTTTTGGTGTCTCACTCAAGCATTGCCTCTAGACGGCATGGCTTTCTATTTCAAATACCAACTGCATCTAGTCTTCAGTCTAGTAGGCTTTTCAAACCCTATGACTGGGTGGTGGGATTGATGCTTGGGTGGGTGGGAGATACTTCCCTGCTCCTTCTGTCTCCATGTAACAGGATTAGAACAGGAAATAAGGGTGAGGTAGGAACACGACAGAAAAACAGAAAAAAAGACAGTTATAATAGCAAGACAGTGGCATAGAAAACCAGGGAAGAGAGTCTGCAAATTGCAACCAGGAAGAAAAAAGAGGAGGTGCAAAAAAAGTAGGGGAAAAAAAACAACCAAAGAACAGACAGCAAAAACCTCTGGGCATAAATTAAATCAGACATTTTTCCGGTATCAAAGTTGATTTACAATGCCACCCATTAAACACAATGCTCCAAAACCAACTCAACCTTTATATTCTCTGGGGTAAAGGAGTGTAGCCTTTTTTTACCCTTGATATTTTGAGTTTATTTCTTCATGGTTAAGGAAGAGATTAGTCAGAAATTTTTAAGGATGGGAGATTTCTCTAATGCTTTTTGACTCCTTAGGACTGTATGCCTGCTATTTCCATATGCATGCTTCTCTTCTGCTTGAAAACTTCACCTGTGAAAACTGGTGAACCCTAACTGCACATTGTGATGGCAAATGCTAGAACACGACAGAGGCACAATTTCATAACAAATTTGATCTCAGTGTGATCTAAAGCTGCAACTGTATAGGATATTTCTACAGCTACTAAGCTCAACTGATTGATTGTAACCCATGGCACTAATCAAGCTGGCAGAAGCAGCAACAGTCTCAGCCCTCCTAGCCCCAGTTGTTAATCCTCACGCTGTCTTCCTTCCCTTATATGCAGCTGCATGAACATAAATATAGATAATTTTGATCTCCAAACAAATTCATTTCACTACTACACAAGCTTTGGGAAGTCAGGGGAGGCGGGGGAGAGAGAAACAAGCATTGGCACAGTAACTGAGATGAAGGAGAAGAGCACAGGACTTTGAGAGAATGTCAGTTTATCCTGGCTTGAATTTTTCTGCTGCAGATCCGTACCCATTTTAAAGCAGCTCACAGGACTACCATCTACATGAATGCCTACAAGATCTCCTCTGAGACAGTAAAGATACAATAATGTGCTTAACCATGGCACAACCACTTTTTAAAAGATAAAATAGTAAGGAAGACATCTTGTACCATGTACCTAGTCCCATTATAACCCCTCATCAGCTTCCTTAATTTTAAAAATAAAGGACCTTTCCTTTGCAGGACCACATTTCCAGAAGCAGCTGTGAATAACTAAAGGTGTACTGGAAATGAAGGCATCTAGCTGTTTAGAAGGCACAGACAGCCAGCTTCCCAGACTGGGAAGAGGAGAGAGAACCAACATAAACCAAATCCATGTATAATATAAAACCTACATAAATTAGGCATAGTGGATTTTGCATATTAGGCATGTAAAAGCATAGTGGAGAAAATAAGTGTCAATGACGCTGCTCACTGAGGAACACAGAAATTCCCAAGCTAGTATTAACACAGATTTCTCACCTGGATTCAGATGCACTGTTTTGGACCAAGTAAGCCCTACCAGGCCTGGTTTGTACAGAAGCTATGCGACCAACACTGCTTATCTCCTTTTGTATCACTTGCCATTCTGAGGTTTGCATGTGTGCAAGGAAACAACCTATTTTTTCCTGCACTGACAGTGTATTTCATTCACACTAGGATAATCCAGATTTGGGACTACAAGCATTTCCATAAGAGAAATAAATGAAAGAAGATAGTCTGAGCTCATACAGACATACACTAAGGGGGGGGGGGGGGGGCGAAGAACACAGTTTAAGTTTTAAGGAAGTATACAGGTTACTGCACCCAGGTCTCAGGAAAGTCAAAAATACCTTGAGCTGAGAAAGCAAATAGAGCGCTTACAAGTGCCAATAAGTACTTACAACAGTTTTGCCTCAGTGGAAAAACCTTTCCTTCCTACAGTCATCAAAAGCAACCAGTTGTATAGTAATTAAACAGTTGTACTGGTCCTGCAACCAGTCACTAGTTATTCAAACTCTTCATATTGCCATGAAGCAGGTCATTCCCCCCCAGCTTTGTGACTAAGGAGTTTGAACAAAGGAACAAAGTGTTGCCTTTTCCCTTCCACGTTACCAGTGCCTTGAACTTACGCTAAGGATACACTGGAGGTTTTTCCTGCACACTGTCATCACTCCAGGCTACCACAAATGAGAAGGGAGTTAATAGGTACAGTTACACTGACATTTACTGCACTGGGGAACCAGTCCACCAAAATTTCTTACAACTAGAGGTAAACACAATAAAACTGCAGCATTCCAACAGTTTTATTTGATCTAGCATCCAGATACATGAAAACACTGCAGGCTAAAACTAGAAAAGCTTCTCCTGTGATGGGTATTTTATTATAGAACAGGTCAAACAATGAGATCTACTCAAAGACTCCTGTAACAGCATCCTTAACATTTCAAGGATCTGAATTAACACCTTGTAGAACTAAAGTATTAATTAGGCAACAGTTTGAGAGATGTCAGCTACTATAATAAACTGCAGTGGGCATGAAGGGCTTTGATTAATCTTACTCTCCATATGCTTATACATAAAATTTATTATATCCTTCAAATAAAAGCCTGCTACATTTCAATAATCTTCCAACTAAACATTTTTAAATGGCACATAATTTTTTTCAGAAGTTATCCATGGCAGATTCAGAGCAGATATTAATACATGTTATCCCAAAAACACAAGCTTTACTGTTCTGCTATTCAGGGTGGTAACTTAACTTTCTTACGTAAGGAATCCTTATTATATGATTCAAACAAATCTTTGATTTTCTAAAATGTACTTTTCCAGTACTCTAGCTTAAGAAAGTAATGCTGAAATTCACATGCAAAAAATACTTTTCGTTTGGGGGTGTTAAATAGGTTTTTTTATTTGTTATCAATTAGGCAGAGAGGAGGGTTGGGG
>NW_008795023.1:457590-491350 GCF_000699145.1 Aptenodytes forsteri | reverse complement strand
TATTTGTTATCAATTAGGTAGAGAGGAGGTTTGGGTTCATTTGGGGGGGGGGGCGTGTTTTGTTTTATTAAGAGATAGGAGGTAATTCTTACCACATTTTGCAAACTACTTCAAGATACAATACTAAATCGGACACAGAAGCACACAGGCCAGTACATTCACACAAAAGCATACATACCACAGATGACTGGATACGGAAAATCCTCAAAGAATTCATCTTTATAAATAAGTGAATGTTATAAAAACAATTATTTGCACACCAAAAAGCTTCAGAGGTAGACACAGGCACCAGAAGAACAGCCCAAAGCAACCTATATAAACTGGTTACTCTCGAGAAATACAATAAAAATTCTAAACTTGTTACAAGAAGCCTCCTGTTTGGGACCTCTTGGGCAGATGATCTCCAGAGGACCCTCCCAACCTAGACCACAGAATCACAGAATGGTTTGGGTTGGAAGGGACCTTTGAAGATGACCTAGTCTGACCCCCCGGCCATGGGCAGGGACATCTTTCACTAGATCGGGTTGCTCAAAGCCCAGGATCATTCTCTAATACTAGGAAACACCCATATGATAAGGTCTTAAAGAGCAAATCACAGAATGAACAAACATAAGAAAACTATATTGTGTAGAGCAGACAAAATTTCAGAGTATGGTCACCTGTTCATAAATGCTTACGCGTTCATATATCTAAAATGAAAAATCGGAATTTTAAAATAAGAGACAGTATGCAGGTCACATCTGTTCACAACTTTGTGGTTTCTTCCTCCATTAGTTACAGCATACAGAGACTACTTCAAAGTTTGGCTAACATTTTAACAACGTATTCACAGAAGGACCAACATTACATAATTTCAATGGCTTTTACCTGCTTTACAGTATAAGAAAAGGCACTGACCATCCATTCACAACACTGGCAACCAGAATCTGCTTTTTGTACCCCTAACAGCTAAAGAGTAGCCAAGGCATTTTGATTAATATTATACTGAATCAAAAATATTTGAAAAACTACTAGCTCCAATTTTGCTTCAGCAGGATACTCAAGTGACAGAAATACAACAGCTACATAGAACAGATAAAACAGACAGAACAGTTGGAATACCTTCTTAGCCTTAATTCCAAATGCATTTCTTAACTATTAAACTGTTTCCAATTTATTGCCTACTGAGTCAATTCACTTCCCACTGAGATGGGTTTTAAAAGAAAAATACCTCCATTCAGTAATGTCAGTTCCACCAGGAATGGACTTCAGTATTGATAACAAAGATGACTGCTAATACAATCATCTCCTATTATTTTCATTTTAATTTATAACATAATAGTCTTTAAAATGTAGTAAAGGCAAAAGACTTACCAGAGTTATTTTCATTTTAATTCCTAACATAATAGTCTTTAAAATGTAGTAAAGGCAAAAGACTTACCAGAGTTTTTCTTTTCTGCAAGTACACTATGAACACCTACCTTATAAATCCAGAAGATTATTTGGTCAAATTGCCTTCCCATACATTTTATGCAAAGGAAGTCCCTCTCAAATATTATTTTATATAAGTTTAATGTAAATTAAATTTTTAAAATAACAATTACGATAATATAAGAATTGCTGGTCTTATTGAAGATTCAATAACTGGAGATACAGCCTGGGCTACACAGGTGCATAGGAAAACAATGCAAATGCAGGTTGTGGATAGTAGTTCCTCGCCTGAAAAAGTCTCTCAGCATTCAGTGATTCTGCCACAGAAGTGCCTCAAGCACTTCTGGCAGTTTTGTATAGCTCTCGATGAGTTTTCTTTCAATGACTTTGTCTAGTCACTTTTCAGAGGCTGGTTTCAAAAGGAGTAAAGCCTAAGGTACATAGCTAAGTTACTCCTTTGCTTTTTCTCGCAACACTAAGAAAGGTCATTTTTAAAGCTACAGAAAGCATTCTAAGAATACTGAAACAGGTGTGTGGTTTTTTTTTTAAGCTGCACTGAAGTCTTCATGCAAACTCCAAAGAAGTTGGAGAATTTGGTTTAAAGAAGCTAAGGGTTACTTCCCTGTCAGATTTACTTGTAGAGTGTTGTGATGGCATTAAAAGTATTTTCTACAATACACATTTGAAAACGTTTTTATCTAACAGTAAGCTTTTCCATAACAATTTCATGATGATACTCTCATAGGAATAATAGTGTTATAAATACAAGATGACTTGATGTTGTAAGTCATTACTAACAACATTTCTATCAGACAAGATATAAACTGCATGCTGTTATTCATGCAACTCCTAATCAAAGACAAGAATCTCTTAAGAACTGCCAAAAAGAAAACACTCTTGCTGGTAAGGCATAAAACTAAGAAATATAACATAAGTCTTTAAAATGCAAAAGAGCTGGGAGATGAAAATTTTCTATGAATTAAATATGACAACAGATTATCTTTCAAGCACAACCAAGCCCTCAAAAGAGGCATACCTTCCAGCTTTGAAAAAGGCTGTGGAGAGCGTACTATTTTTTGCACTCTTCTTCACTCTTACAAACAGCATACTCTTAGTACATCTGTTTGCATCACAACAGGCAACAAGGGGCTAAAACATGAAGGGTGGCAAGAGAGCTAACTGGTCTGTACCACAGTATGGGGAAGAGGGAGGTAATGGAATAACTTCTTGAAAAGATAAAAAAGATTTTGAAGTAGTAATTTTAACAGGACAATGACTTACTACATTCAACTCAGTTTGTCTGACCTGGAGAAAATGGCTCAACCTAGTATTTGGAAGCAAAGAAGAACCAAAAAATTTAATTTAATTTTAAATTGCTAAGCTGGCCTATTTCAAAAACTACACATTTAACAGCTTCACACATGTAAGAAATATTTTTCTGACTTTTCAGAACACTTAAGGCTACTAACCTCTTCTCTTTTGCATATTTTCTAGTTACTTGTGAGATAAGGTGAAGATTCACAAACATTTTGGTTAAACTTTATCCAACTTGCTTCAGTTGCTGACAATGCACAGACATAGGAGTTCCTACCAATTCTTGGAAGAACATCTATTTTGGTCCAAAGTTACCTTGAGAAAAACATCCCAACTAGAGGTAAACCCATCACCAAGGATGTAATATATACAGAAAGGTCTTTCAAGCAAGATACAGATCAGATATTTAGTAAAGTATCCATTTGCAATGGTTACTCATTTATTCCAACACTGATTATTTTCACTCCCTTAAGTAGTTAGTGGCAGTATTTTTAATAGTATACAATAAAACCTGGCAAGGAGTAGCCAAGAAATTAAGTCTAGAACAATGGGTTCACACTTCTGATTTGGCAATAGAACATTAATGGGAATCTTTTAACTCCAGGCTACATGTGTCTATTAATTTGGGCCCAAACATCTTAAACACAAGTTTCCTCAAGCCACTGAATTTCTCTCAGTATTTTATTATTAGAGGAAAAACAGGTTATACAGTATGGCTAAATGACTCCTATCATACCCCATTATTGTTTCCTAACTAGCTTTGTCAAGCTTTCACCAATAAGCCTAAAATTTATCTTGCTTACTGTCTGTATAAGGCTTAGGGGATATTTTGAGGAAGAACAGCAGACCAACAAAATGAGACATACATGAGTAGTGAGTAGTGTAAGGGAAAAAATTCTGTAAAACCAGTTTCTCCCCCCCCCCCCAAGAGAAAGATTAATAAAGAAAAATCTGCCTGTACTTAAGAAAAAACTTGAAATTCTTAAGCTAAAATGGGAACACCCTCCCCAAGAGAAAGATTAATAAAGAAAAATCTGCCTGTACTTAAGAAAAAACTTGAAATTCTTAAGCTATGAAATGGGAACTGTCATAGAAGATGACTTGGATGTCAGGAATTTGCCTTTTTCTAATCTCAATGAGAAGTCATGCCAACATGACAAAATTTGAAAAATCAGAGTTGATAGATGCTAACAGTCCTCTAAGGCATCTAGAATTTAACAGCATCTTCAGATATTTTCAAGTAAAACAAAGTTTTATTGAAACAAAGCACCTATGGTTACACTCTGGCTTGCCAGGGGTCATCTTTTTTTTTTTTTGGTGGCTGGCACATCAGCTCCCCTGTTGAGCATGCTGTCTATATACCACCACCCACTACCAGAGAAACAGGAGGTGCACTACTTATAGCTCTGGACTTATGACCAACTATTCTGCCTCAACCAGAAAGCCATTGAACTTGACCTATCATGGTTTCTTAGCCTACTGATATGAGAGGGGAACATCAACATATAATTCCTCCTCATCTTTTCTACTGCAATTGTTGCTCCCAGCTCTAGAGGCCAAAGCTAGTCCACACACTGTACTCGCAATAACTTTACCAGCTGCATGCTGGAAGAAGTGATCTGACTAGGGATAAAATCTGGACAAAGGAAGTTTGCTTAAATGTAAAATTTATGAGAAGTTTTATTAAGGTTTCCAATATCTGAGTTCTGCCAGTAAGTTTTCTTGTATACACCTAGATCTGACTCCCTGTGCACCTATACTTTAGGAACATCCTCTATGATCTTCAGAGAGCCCTTGCCTTGGTCATTGATTAGGAAAGATCCACCTTAGGAATAAATCAGAGTTGAACAGGGCCAGAGGTCCTGAACATGGAATGCGATGCTTTTTACTTCTCTTGCCTCCCTGTTCATAAGCTCTTTTCCTTACCCCACCTTTTCTTCTTTTATCTCTTTCCGTCTGTGGTTTAATTGGAGTCTTCTTCAGGCAAGACTAAATCTTTTCCTGTGACTCTGCAACTATAGAGGCAATCAAAAACAGCATCTTGAAGAGCCAGATGCTGTGACAAGTTTGGCAGGTCTCCAAGTAGCTAATAAAAGTGTATTCTGTGCCAACCTAGGCCAGAAGCTGCAAAGTAAAGGGTCAAACACTAAAACATAGTATTTTTCCTTTTAAATCTTTCATATTGGATTGAGAGCAGCCCTGCAGAGAAGGACTTGGGGATATTGGTAGATAAAAAAAATTGGACATGAGCCAGCAATGTGCACTTGCAGCCCAGAAAGGCAATCGTCTCCTGGGCTGCATAAAAACAAGCATGGCCAGCAGGTCAAGGGAAGTGGTCTTCCCCCTCTACTCTGCTCTGGTGAGACCCCACCTGGAGTACTGCGTCCAGCTCTGGGGTCCCCAGTCTCCAGCACAAGACATGGACCTATTACAGCAGGTCCAGAGGAGGGCCATGAAAATGGTCAGAGGGCTGGAACACCCCTCCTATGAAGAAAGGCGGAAGGAGCTGGGGTTGTTCTGCCTGGAGAAGAGAAGGCTCCGGGAAGACCTGATTGCAGCCTTTCAATACTTAAAAGGAGGCTTATAAGAAAGATGGAGAGAGGCTTTTTACCAGTAGTAGTGACACTGTAGTGACAGAACAAGGGGTAACAGATTTAAACTAAAAGAGGCTAGATTTAGATTGGATATGAAGAAATGAGGATGGTGAGACACCACAGGTGTCACAAGGGAACAGGTTGCCCAGAAAAGTTGTGGATAGCCCATCGCTGGAAGTGTTCAAGGTCAGGTTGGATGGGGCTTTGAGCAACCTGATCTAGTTGAAGATGTCCCTGCCCATGACAGGGGGGGTTGGACTAGATGATCTTTGAAGGTTCCTTGCAACCCAAACCACTCCATGATTCTGTGATTCTATATTCTTGTGCTTTCCAGATCAACCCGTGACCTCAAAAGGATGTTGATTTTTTTTTTTTTTAGGTACTCAACATTACAGCAATGAGCACTACAGAAAAGTCCACACAGAAATTAATATTGTAATAGGGTCTTAACAGCCTACAGCAAACAGAGCCCGAGGCCCACAATGAACAACCAGGCTAAGATAAAATATTGATTAGTGGCTTAGGAAGTGAATACCATCTGTCCTCTTCACTGAATGAGGCAGGACTGTGGGGGGAAAGAAATGCACAAGTGATTAAGCAACTTATCATGCTGCCCATGCACAAGGGGAGAAAGGGGTAAATTAAAACCACACCCACCACCTTAGTTATGGTATTTCTTAAGTGTTTGATGTCAATTTAATCTAGTCTGTGCTTATAATTAGCACTGCTGCCTTTCTACCATCAAAATGGATTAACAATGAATTTAGAAACTTCTTTAATCATCTCGTATCATTCATTATGCTACTACGTAAGCAGGTGGGAGACATCAAAATACTGAACACCATATTATTCCACTCTTTTTATCAACATTTTATCGTTCGGTTTTAAAAATCCTCAAATGTAACCTATAAAAAAAGTATTTTATTAGAGTTCTTGTTTGAATGCATTAGACTTCAAGCAATTTATATGTACCAACATGCACACTATCATAATGATCAAGCATTAAAGGAAAACAAGCATTTTGCCTGAGGAACATTTATGTACTTGCAGATGTATACAAAACTAAATGTGCCTGTGTTTCTGCACAGAGACAGATGCAGCCTCCACCGGTATGACACTTAGGGTGTAAACAGATTTCAAAATGTTGAACCACTCAGTATTGCCTCTTAGGCAGTTTCTTTCCTTCTGGTCATATTTCAACTTTCCCAAAATACATAAAAGATATTTAAGTTACTAATGTATCAAAAAAAAAATCAAATTAACTACAGATTCTACAAAACACATGGTATTCTGAATTCTATTCTCAGGTATTATATTTTTCTGTCTGTAGTTAAATTAAAATAGCATCCTGCACGTGTAATGTGACCTTGAAATCAGGAGGCATCAATAATATACACATTGTATGTGCAAAATAGAAATTAACACAGTCCTAGAAAATCCATGAAGTCAAACTTTTGGGGACAGAATAGAAGTATAATTATTTCTGAGCCTACATATATACTACTGTAATATTTAAGACCACTTCAAAAGTGGACTTGGACTGTGTGTTAACTGGGAACACAAAGTCACTTATACTCAATCCAGTGATTCCTAGAAGACTTTCGGGACCAAATAAGATTCAGTAAATGCAGACAATCAGTTCTATTTCAGGCATCCTAAGGTAGCACCCCCCCACCCCCCCCTCGTACCCTAAGGGAACTAGAACCATCAGCTAGTGGACTAGGTGGAATATCTTAAAGACACTTAAAAAGCGTCTCAACAACAATGTTTACGTAACTGATTCCTGCCTTTAGCTCTGAAAATGGAGTCCCTGCTTGAAGTCAGGCACTCTAGTCATTTTGAAAAAATGTTACTTTAAAAAAGTTAGTAATTCCAGCGTTATCCTCATCTATTCTTCAAGCTATTACAAGTTTGGGTTAGATTCATACAGCAGAGTTTTCTTCATGCTTGGTGCTTCTATCATTTAGTTTCTTCTCTTTTGTTAAGTGACTGATTCTGTTTTCCCTCGGAGTATATTCTGCTGTCCTCTCTCAATCCCCCAACTGCCTTTACACTTATAAAAGGTTATGCATAACAGACTATCATCAATGAGCAAGTATACCAGATTAATTCAACATATAAACAAAATACATTTAACACCTTTTAAACCTACAAATCCAAAGCATAACTGATGCTTACAGTCAAAGCACATGTATATTATAGAGCTGGCTTCCTTACTAATGCCAAACAAGGATAAATAAGTACTAAAAAAAACCCAAAGGGCTGAACATTTCAGGAGCTGCGTAAATCACTGCTGATTAAGGACTGTAACTATTCACTCTCACTTCTAATCTTCAACAAAACTATCTTCCTGACCTCAGTGCAAATCTGAAGATGTCTGCTCATTTCTAGAAACATTTGTACTGAAAATGATTAGCTCTTGAAACTGTAATGCTATTCTTTGTGGTCAGAAGAGTAGATCACCATGAACTCTGGGGAAAAAAAAAAAAGAAAAAACCCTGTTCAATATTTTGCGGTTTATAATCTTTAAAATTATAGAAAAAAGCAATGTCCTCAGCTAGTATCTCAAAACTGATTTATTTCCTGCTCTATTCCATAAATAATGTCCAGCAACAGAAAACAGACAAAAAGTGATCTGATAGCTAGTTTACAAAATAGATCAAATATATTTTCTACAATTTTCTCTAAGAAAATAATTACTGCTATTGTAAATCAACTAGACCTTTGAGTAGTAGCTTGCAAACCTTCCTCTGAAAAATCAGTGATTCACATAAAAAAATTATTGTAAAAGGCTAAAAGATTTCATATAGACTTGCAGCTATATCATTCTAGAAGAACACTGTTCCATGTTTTACAAATGTCAGATTTAAAAAACCAAACAGATTTAAAACCTGGAATGCTATCGTACGTACCAAAAGAAACCAGCTGAAATTTGTAGCACTCTTGAACGGACTACCATTATGCTTACTTTCCAAGAAAAAGAAGGACTAAGCTCCCTGCCCGTTCACCGCATTTGTCACTTATGGAAACTTCTCTACTAGAGGGAGGGCAGTAGATCTTGGTGCCATTAGGACTATATTAATAAAGTTTGTTCTGGGTAGATTTTGAAGCACTCATAATTGCAGGAGATTTGGAAAAATTCCAATTGATTTTAAACAAATGCAGCTGAGACCATAGGTCCCTCATATTCTTAACACACACACACACCCTTATTCAAAGATCATCTTGCTGCTATCACCTACAAGTCAGTGAAATCTGAGCCACTACACATTTTACTGAAGTCCTGGCAGCAGGTCAACATTGCCAGTTGCCATCTAGTCCCCTGCCAAAACAGTTAGCTTAAAACACAGATTTGCTCAAATCTGTAATTTCAACACCCCCCAGAAAACTGTCAATATCAAATTAGCTGGTCAACAAAGTGTAGGTTTAAAGAAGCTGCTCCTCAGTCATTTTAGGTCCTACTTGAGAAGATAAAGTTGTGGAAGACTTATCAAATAATCTGAAGCCCATAGTTCTGCGATATCACTGAAGTAGTTAGCTGAGGGTTTTAAGAAGAAAGGGATAAACAGATCTTGTCTTGAAAGTAAGAGGCAAGTTATTTTGCTAACTGGCAAATTATTTTTGGATCACTGTATGAAGATTTCTATTAGAAGGTGAGTATACTTCATATCATATCAAGGAAACCAAGTAACAGCAAACCTCTAAATTTCTTTATTTGAGAAGAGTTTACTTTCACTTATCACCGGTGGAGATCTCAGAATTTATGCTATGAAAATTCAAACGCCATCCTAAGTTTAGTTAGTGTCATTTGTTCCAGATGAAGCATTTAAGTCAAGTAGTCTGAAACACTGAGGTAAGTGGAAGCAAGCAATAAAGTAGTTAGGATTGCTCAGTGACCTGACCTCCCCATTTATTACCATTTCTCAATAGCAACACAGGAATACAGGAAGGTATAGGTAAGCGTTCATTCCATCTTCTGAAACAAGGAGATGCTGCTAACATGATGATTTTAAATCTTATCCAACCGTGAAAATTTGCATTCTGTGCTACATGTATTAAGTATTTTTTTTTAAAAAAACCCACCTCTCGAGGAAACCATTTCCCCATTCGCTTTCACCCAATAGCCAGAAGATGCAAATGTAGGATATGTTATTTGATAGGACTGCACAACATGTGACTGAATGGCAAAGGCATGCAGCAGGGACACTTACGCAACTGTAAATAACAACGTGTATGCCGGGGGAATAGTTTGCCTACAGGCTAGGCAATAACAGACAGACATATTTAGCATTTCCTAAATTAGAACAGATTAACTTCAGAGAGTTTCATCTACCCATGTCTATAAACATGAATGTCCCTTAATTCCATATGAATCAGAATTCATGTTTTTCTTGACTTGTCAGCATTGAAACACCATTCTTTTGAGAAGTTCTGCCTCCTTAAAATAAATCAGCAGTGCACCAGTAAACACCTAGATCCTGTCTCTGTGCCAGTAGGGATTTCTGTTGTTGTTGTTGAGAATGACCTGTGATTTTGTCATGTACTCACACATAACCATAATCTTTTCCTGGACTCTTCTCTGATCAAGAACAGGGGAAAAAAAAAAATATGGGTTCTGCCACTGTTGGGCTGCTGCTGCAAGACAGTGTGAGAGATATAGGAGAGCTACTTCACTACGTATGCAACTGTCAATTGATTTATCTTTTCACAATAGGTAATACTGTTCCTTCTTTTCTGAAAGTCATAAAGCTGGAGTCTGTTAATGTGAACTGAATCTTTCAAAATCCTTCCCAGATGTGCAAAGCAAGTAACTATGCTAAAATAATTATGGTAAAATACTTTGGTAATTGGCAGTCATCCTTCTATCAAGATGATGCCTAGGTGTATCTTCTTCAAAACTGAAGATCAAATAACCTAGAGCAAGAGTATCTGTGAGAATATAATCATTCTCAAGTTTAAACAAAATGAAATCTCAAGTCCCACAATAAAGTGTGCACATAATTTTTGCATAAGTAGAGTATGATGTAATTAAGTTTACACCCACTAAGCTTATCAGTTTTGATTTGATCAATTCCTCAAGAAATTTAGGAAAAGAGAAATTGTTGCAATCAGTGGAAGCATTAGACATTCATACCATCAACTGCAGGTACAAAGTTTGCTTCCATTAACGTCAAATAAAAAGGTTTTATAGTGTAATTACACCATTGCTATTTACATCCACAACAATCATTAATGATGGCAGTACATATGCTGCAGTGGAGAAAAGGAAATAAAACAAGGGATTTCTCACCTAAGTTCCTGGGAAACAAAGAAGCCTTGTACTATCACTCCAGCTCTGGAGCTGCTTGCCCACCTGCCCCTCCTTGGCTGTTCTCCCTGCAGGCGATTCAGCTTGAGACACACAGTACCAAACCATACTAAGAACAGCTGTGCCTGGAAAGCAGCAGCAGAGAAGTACCTTGGCCCTTTCTCCCCACTCCCTTCTTTACACTGAGTAGCCAGTCACCTTTACATGAGAAAATAATAATCTACTCTTATTTTAAGAGGGCCAAAATCAGTCTCAACCTACTTTCAACAGAAAAAATTGAAAGAGACATCATTAGCTTAAAATTTCTTCCTATATACTTCCAAAATATTAAGGACTTTTTTGTAACAAGTTCTTCTCCACAATACACTTCTTACCTCTTCTCTCCAAAATACATACACATAAGAAGAATGTAAGAGGTGCAAAGGAATATGAGCTGAAATAAACTGAATAAAAGAAGACCTGACTGCTTTGATCAAAGTTACAAAGAACAGAAAAAAAGGTCAGTTAGTAGCTGTAAAAAATGTGAAGCCACTGGGGGAATACTGAGAGTAAACAAACACTATTTTCCTGTGTGTAACCAGTATAAGTGGTTGAGTACAAGCATCTGTGGGCAAGCACACAAGAGAACAGGAGCATGGTAAACCCGCATTTAATGTTACACTAAGAAGATACGAACTCACGTTCATGCTTTACAGAATTTGGTATCTCCTTGTTCAGTCACCTTTTTGAGGCTTGACTGTGGTTCTGCTTTCTGAAGCTGTCAAAAACAGTCAGTCTTAGCTGCCCTGTAGCTTCCCTACTTGCTGGCTGTCCCTCTCTGTCACTTGTGTGCTGCTTTTCTGTGTTTTTAATGGCTAGGAGTGCTCAGTGTTGAGGGAAGAAGTCTCCTTTCTTCCCTAGTCTCCTTTCTTCTCCACCAACTTATTCCCTAAAACTGCTCTTTTAGTCCTTCTTTATCACATGACATTTTATGAATTGAAAGGAGTTTTATGGTGTTCTGTAAAATGTCATGTGATAAAGAAGGACTAAAAGAGCAGTTTTAGGGAATAAGTTGGTGGAGAAGAAAGGAGACTAGGGAAGAAAGGAGACTTCTTCCCTCAACACTGAGCACTCCTAGCCATTAAAAACACAGAAAAGCAGCACACAAGTGACAGAGAGGGACAGCCAGCAAGTAGGGAAGCTACAGGGCAGCTAAGACTGACTGTTTTTGACAGCTTCAGAAAGCAGAACCACAGTCAAGCCTCAAAAAGGTGACTGAACAAGGAGATTTGCTCAGGGACTCTGAGGAAAAATCTCAAGATGGAAAATGCAGATTGTCTCAAGTTGAGCAATCACTGGGAGAGGGAAGAATGAGCAGGGTTTGAAAGAAGGACTAAGGAAAAGCCAACACACTTGAATGACATGTGAAGCAAGCAGTAATTTGTTTTCCAGTCTTATAATTAACTTTCCCTCACCCTGAGGTTTTCATATTTTTATCCTGGTCAGATTCATTGTGTTCTAATAGTCTTTAGTTTCAGGGATTGAAAAGTTTAGTCTCTTTTGGCATGCTCGATATAAAAATGGACATGGGGATGCATAGAAGAAGTAATTCCACCTAAATGTGCTGTCTGAGTCAGAGTCCGAAGAGATCGCACTGCATTTCTGGAAAAAAAACAAACAAAAAACATCATCTTTTAAAAAACCTTGTAGTTGGAGACTTAAAATTACAGTTTCAAGAGCCAGACTAGCTTATCTTAAAAGTGCCAAATGAAGGTAAAAGATTTTTTTGCTTTATACGTATTTAAGAACTCACAGGTAATATTTCTAAGCATCGCTACCGCATGTACCTATGCTAACAGCTGTACCACTGAATAAAAAGCTGTCAAAATTTGCAGATTCAGAACTTCAGCTGAATGGGATTTACCATAGCAGATGTATCTAAGCACATCTTTTTATGTGCAAGTACTTTTCATACCGACATCTCATCAAGCCAAAAAATGCCTTTTCATTATGGAAAGGATTAAAAGGTCATATACATGCAGCTCACAGAAATTTCACACACAGTTTATTGTATTCCGTGATTTTGATTATTTTAATTCAATGGATTTACAATCCAACTATTGCAGGGCAAGTGTCTGTAAGTCTGAGTTTGAGTGCTATATGGGCAACTACGGCTAAGAAACTTGAAACTGATGTGACAAACCAAGTACCCATAAGGCATGAAAGAGTTAGGGCGTGCAGAAGCTTCTTGTCTCATTTCCTCAAGAGTTTGCATTTATTCTGTTAAGGCATGAAAGAGTTAGGGCGTGCAGAAACTTCTTGTCTCATTTCCTCAAGAGTTTGCGTTTATTCTGAAAAGTTACAAGGATTTCACTGCTGTTATTTATAAACTGTTTCTCTATCAATGATTCTCAAAATGAGAACTGTCCTAAAAGGACTCTCTTAATGTACAAGTTTTGGACAGGCAACTGCTAAGAGTTCAAGGATTTGAGTTATTTTTAAAGACAGGAAAAATACATTAGGCTCACCTATTGTGAGTTTTAAAAGCTGGAAAGAGCAATAGGCTTCTACCCTACCTCTGTGTTCTATGGATGGCAGTTCAATTTGGACTGAATTGCCTGTTAAAATAAATATATAAAGTTGTAGCCAGTTTTCAAAACTCGTCTTAAAGCCTCCAGCAGTCTCTGTTCCACTTCACTGCCAAGCCACACGTATCCTTCTGCTCCTCCTCCCCACTCAGTTTCAGTTCTGAAAGGCCCCAGTCTCTCAGCAACACCCACAGCCTTACCTTCATCTGCTCTGATTCCACCCCAGCAATCCACTTATGTTTACAATGCAGTGCAGCCCATGTCTTTTCTCTTTCTCTACCAGTCCTCCCCTCACACCCTCCTAAAACAAGGGCATTCTAGACATTTGGCATTTAAGCAAAGCCAGGAGTTTGTCAACTTTAAGAACCTCCTCTGCCTGTTTACTTCCTGCTCTGGCCACACAAGATGCCTAGAGCATACTTGCAATGAGCTAGCGAGTAACGAATCACTATCACATAGCTAGCGATGTCATCATCCTATACTTGAGAGGCATTTGAAAGTTCTTGCAGGGAAGAAGCACACAACTTCCTTCAGTGTAGCACATCAACGTTGGACCCATTCCCTATGAGAAAATGAATTATATTATACCAGTTAAATTCTACATTTGTATCCCTTCCCTCGCATCAATCAAAGTGCCACAGGGTAGGGAACTTGCTATTGACATAGCAGAATTGCTGCAGCCAAGAAGTAAGCTTCCTCATTCGTGGTGCCTAGAAAACCTCCTTTTACTTTCATCCCAACTGAGAAAAAACCTCAGTATATATTAAAAATCCATTATTCATTCACCCACTAGTCACACAACTTTCTCAGCCATTCCCTAAACTTCATCTCAAGCATGTTCATAAAATGAACTTCAGATATACTGACCACACTCTACCATCTCTATGCCTTCCAAGTCGTTTAACTCCTGTATCAAATTCAGAATACTTGTCTTGAAAAGTTTTCCATAATTCTACCCATGCCATTATCCTTAACTGGTTTTTTTTCCCCATCATCTTCTAACCCAGGCATTTCTGATGCTCATCTTCTCACAACTAAATTTGTGACCTTTTTTGACACCTCACCCACTCTTCCAAATCACAAGGAATAAATAAGTAAATAAACAAATCAACCAGTAGTCAAAATCATCTCCTTTATATGAATGGGTGGGGTTTGGGGTTTTTTTGAAAGGAACCACTGTGTGAATTGCTAATTTGTCATCCTAGGGTTCAACTTTGTAAGACTGAATTTCACTCGAGTTTTGGACTATCAAGTCTAACATCCTGGTTTCAGTGTACAATACAGACGCTTAATTAAACTAAAGCCACATCACCAACAATACAAAAGAAAACCCAACAACAACAACGTGAGAAAAGAGTTAAAGGTACAGCAGCAGGACAAACAACACTCAGCTCAGAGAAGAAACTTTAATTTACAGCCAGCATAAACACCACACTGCAAGGCTCCATTGAGACCCCTGGCTTGCCACCATCGCTGCACGAGCAGTACATAAAGCTAGTTAGTTTACAGCATGAACTTCTACACAACTTACAGTTACATCTTTGCAACACAGTCACATAAGCATCAACAGTAATTGAGAGCATTATATTGTTGGAAAAGTACGTAGGCCATTAATCTGTTCTGAATCAAACAGAAAAAGGCTAGGCCCACTCTAATAGTTTTTCAATAAAAAGATACTGCTGCTGAACTTCTCATTGAAGAGATTATCCTCCTCACAGCAGCATTTCAGCTCTAGAAGACTTAAGTTTAAAGTGAGCTACTGATGCAAAAAATGTATATCATAAGATCTAAAGATAAATTTTTACTTCTTCATTTGGAATCTTTCCCCAAGATTGTGACCAGCAAAAGGTCTGAGATCAGAAAAGATTATGCAAAGATAGATATGGTTACTGGTTTTATCATCTGCAGCCTTTGAATTTGAAGAGACAGACCACTGAAAAGCGACACTGTACTCAAAAGCATTTTCACATGCACTACTAACCAGCTTGTATCTCAGATAAGGGAAGAATCAATCTTCATTCAGGGACTAGAGCAATACCACGGGTCATAGGGCCCACGTGTCTGTGGTGCCAGCAACTGGAGTGAGCAAGAATACGTATATCAGTGTGCAATCACTAGCGAGTATCAAGACAAACTAGCCCATGAGTAGGTTAAGTACCTGGGGAGCCAGGTATCAAAGCAGCTGTAAGTCTAGGGTGTTTCTCTGAGCAAGACAACCGAAGGAGTTGCTACTAAAGGGACCAGGAGGTCCAGCTAGACCAACAGCTAGAGAGACCGTAGGGCCTGGTGGTCAACTAAGAGACACATTTGTATGTATGTGTGTGTCTGAGACAACTGGAGGAGTTGGCTACCAGAGGGGCCAGGAGGTCTAGGCTAACTACTGGAGAGACTATAAGGTCTGGGGGTCAACTTAGAGGTGTGTGTCTGTGCTGGTGTATGCAAGGGGGTCTGTACCAACAACTGGCACACGGCTATAGGCCTCAGGGGCTCACACACCCAGGTACCATCAGCTGGGGAGACTGGGGATCCAGGGGCCAGCTCCTGGAGAGACAGTGTCTAAGGCCAGCTACTGGAGGGATCCATGTTGTGTATATACATTTCCCACTGTGGATTTTATTGTGAACAACCAGAGAGAGGAACGGGATAGGGTCATTGGTACTGTTTATGTTTGCATGAGTGCTGCATTGTCTATCTGCACTGCATTCCGTGACTGGCCATGCATATATTATATACCTGTATTTGTGCAGGTGCCTACTGGGAATACATGCTCAGCCTCGCTATTGGTTGGACCTTGGGACATGGAGCTGTAGCAGCTTTGCCTCCATTGAGCAACTGGAATTGGCAAATCTCTAACAGGCATACTGGCCCAGACCAAAGGCCCGGTACCCTTCCTTCTGACAAGCAAGTGCTGATTAATAGGAAAATTAACCAATAAGGACAACATCTAGTTTACCCTAAGTACTCGTCCACCTTTCAAAAATTTGTAGCTTGGGGACATCCCAAAATGGTGTATTTAAAGGCTGTTGACAGACTTCTTTATAGATGTACTATTGTTATTTGAACCCAGATTAACTTTTAGCATCCGCAGTAGGAAGGCTCATCTCCTCTTACTTTGAACCTGATACCTCCCCATTTATCTGACACTTCTTGGTTACCTGCTCCATGTGACCTACAGTTTACATAAAACAATTCTAACTCCTTCAGCACCCAGTGGTCTTTATCCTAGCCAGTCAAAGCACCATTCCTGCCTTTCCCTGAACATTAAGCATCAGATTAGTAAAGTAATTAATGTTAGGAGAGACCTCTGGCAGTCATTTAGCTCAAACCCCTGCTCAAAAGTCAGTCTAACTAGAGCAGGTTGCTCTGGGCTTTGCCCAGAAATTCTGGGTAACTCCAAGGATGGAGATGCCACAGTGTCTCTGAGCAACCTCTTCCAGTGTTTGACCGCCCTCATGGGAAAAAAGCTTTTCTTCTCACCTAGCTGAAATTTCCCATTTTCCAACTTGTGTTCACTTCTTCCTGTCTTACCACCGTGTGCATCCAAAAAGAGTCTGGTTACAACTTCTCTACACAACTCCCACTTGGAAATTGACTCTTATCCCCAGTTTTGGATCGCTCATGAACCTGCTGAGACCAGACTCCACCCCATCATCCAGGTCATTAATACAGACCTTTAAACAGCATTGGCCCCAGTGCCAGTTCTTGAGTGACACCACAAGTAATCAGCCACCAGCTGAATTTGGTACCGCTGCTTACCCCCACTTGCAGCCCAATAGGCAGCTCACCATAGCACCCCATCACCTAGTCCATGTCTCACCAGTGTACCTCACATAACGCTGTGGGAGAGCGTGGCAAAGTCCTTTCTAAGGTGAACGCAAAAACATCCACTGCTCTTTCGTTGTCTGCACGGCCAGTCCTCTCATCATGGAAGGCAATTGGGTTGGTAAGGCACAGTTTGCCCCTTGCAGCTTTGTGCTGGCTGTTCCCAGCCCCCTTCTGGGTCTACACGCAGCTGGAAATGGCTTCCAGGGAAATCTGCTCAATAACCTTTCCCAGGGATGGAGGTGAAACCAACCAGCCTGTAGCTTCTTGAGTCCTCATTGTTGCGCTTCTTGGAGTATGTCATCTCAGAGCCCATACTGTATAAGTAAAGCTAGGATGGTTTGTATGCATCACTACACATTTACCAACAAAGAAAGCCAACTGTCATTTTAGCACACACTTACCTAAAAAAGTCTTGTGCAAGTCCTCACAGTCAGCTTTTTCTTCACAATTCATAGTATCATTATCTCAGTACTCATCTTCTTTCCAGACGATATCTCTTTACCTTTATTTGTCAGCATTTTAGAAAGTAAAAAATGAACATATTAAAAATAAAACAGAGGAAGAATATTTCTCCACCCATGACATGACCTTTCTTCTCATTTGATAGCAGCTTAGGTTCCCATAGAGCTTTTGACAGAAAGCCTTGTTGAATGCCCTTGGCAACCCAAGCAGACTATCACCACCAGATTTTCCTTGTGAACATGTTTTTTGACTCCTTTTCGGAATCCTACAAGATTATTCAGGCATGATTTCCTACTGCAAAAGCCACATGGACCTCCCACTGCGTTGTATTAGTTAACTACCCACTAATTCTATTCCCTGTAATAGTTTCTCCTAGTTTTCCCATTGCAGATGTTAAGCTTACTGGTAAGTAGTAGAGGTCTTTTTAAAAATTACTTTCAAGTTTTCCAAATACCAAGTTTTAAGCAGGAGGTCATATCCACATTTAGTAGTTTGGTTGTTTAATTCTTGAGCTCCTTTAAATACCATCTGGTTCTGGCAACTGGCACCTTTAAATACTATCTGGTTTATGCCTCTCTCCCCCCCCCCCCCCCCCCCCCCCCTTTTTTTTTTTTTTTTTTTTACACGAAACTTATTCCATAATTGCTTCTACCAACACTTCAATTTGAAGAGAGATCCTTTGATACATCCTCCATACTGAAAGGTTCCAGATCAGAACTTCTTCAAAGCTCAAAGATGAACACAGATGCAAGAGGTAAAACAATAGCTTCTTTTTTTGATAAAGCTTTATTTCCAATCAGAAGATAGAAGGAGAGATGATCTAATAGCCCTACACACTCTCTAATGGGCTTTTCATTCCCAGCGTGTTTCAAGAATATTAATTTTATACCTTCTGCAAATTGTTCCTCAAACATCTTTCATAGCTGTACTGCATTTTTACCTTATCCTGCCAGAATTTATGAACCTTGGTATTTTGCTCTTGCAGACAAACTTGATCTTTAAAAAAAAAAAATGGTGAAAACTGCTTTGTGTAACTACTTCTCTTACCCTGCTATTTAGCTATGCCACACCAGTTTCTTTTTGCTTATCTTCAATGAGTGTATGCATTTTCTCCAAGACCCCCACATGGCATCTTCAAGTAGTTCCCGTGCCTCTTACAAGGATTTTACTTTTATAAATTGTCTTCAGTATGCTTTTTCATTTTAAGTAGGTTTCTCTAAAAAACAAAGCCCCCAAAGCAGGGGATTCTCAGAGGTAGAAGTGTTTGATCCTGTAAGAGATTTAAATACATTTTATAGAACAACTGCTTGACAGTAACACTTTGAACCAGATCCTGCACACAATGGTCAGAACCACATAAAAAACTGCTTCTCCATCTTCAGGTTTGTGGACTAACTGCTCCATGAAATACTCACTAACTGTGTCTAGCAATTTAGTCTCCACATCAATCATTGCTGCAGCCACTAGGCTGATCAGGGAGCAATACAACTAAGAGGCCAGAAGAGAATGAAAGGTCTCCAAAGAGAAAGAAGGGGAGGAGAACAACCACGTAATAAAGTCAGCTTCTGTGCATTTATACACCACACTGTTCATGGGGCTCCAGGTCCTGGAATTAGACATTTATCATTTTTCATGAGCTGCTGTTTCTCTTAATTTCTAACCCATGACTGCAGAGAAAAAAAATTAGAATTCAGATACTAGATGTGAATTCAAGAAGCAGAAAGCAAACAAATATCTATTAAAAGATAACAAGAAAGCATAAGCTAACTGCTTAAAATTGGCACTCAAAAATGTAAGAGAAATTAAAATTTGACTACTAAGTTTGAACAAGCCACTGCAGAGCCAAACCACCTGCTGAAAATTGACTTGATAGAGCTATGTGCATTCCTCTGTTTTGATGCAAACAGATGTTCTATTTAGATCTCCTTGCTTATTGCTTCTATCATGAAATCACTTTTCCCTTTGTGTACCCCAGGGGTATCTCCACCCCTACTTGTACCTAAGTTCTCCTCTTTACTTCATACCTTTCTAGTCCCATCAAACCATCACCTTTTTTTACCCAAGTTACAGAAGCATTAGCAATCTTCCTTCTTTCCCTCTGTGGCAGGGGACAAAGCCAGGACTTACGTACCTTCCTTCCCCTGCTGGGAAGGACTCCCCTCCTCCCTGCCTCAAGATGAAACTCGTGGCTCACCCTGCAGAGCTGGGTTTCAGTACTGCTGATGGTAAAGCACAAAATTTTTCTGCCAACTCTGTCAACACTAATCTTAAATACCTTCTTCTCCAAGACATTATAAAAGCAGAAGGCTGAGGCATGTGCTATAGAGACAACTTGCAATTGTTTAATACTTTATCCTAGGAGAAACTGAATACAAATCAAAGGGAAACAATTACAAAAGCCCTCTGAGCAGCAGCTTAAGGGAGCAGACAGAAACACAGAGGAGTTACACAGAAATGCATCTTTTCTGTCCTGTCTTTTCAGGTAGGGGGAACGAACAGTTATTTTTCCTTATCAGTTTTTGTGTACTGCTAGGAAGAGCGGGAACAATAAAACAAAGAATTTAGGACAGTTTAAAGTAGTCAATTCTGTTAGCCCTTGCAAGGCCAAACAGCTAAAAATCCAAAAGCCCCTTTGAACCTCAGCAGGGCAGACAAGCTCAGAGCTGAACAAATCAAGCCTGCAGCTCGCCAAACAAGCCGAGCAGAGATGAGCACTACTCCAACCAGCTCATTCTGTAAACAAAGCAAGCAGGTACAATGCAAAGGGAATGTGAGTATCACAAGAAAAACACATAAAACAAAAGCAAAAGAGCTAGCAAGATAGGAAGGACAGCAATGTGGGAGAACAGGCAACATCAGGCTGACAAGAAGGTAAATCAAAAGTGTACGATGTAACTTGGATAATACAAGAAATAGGAGGCATCTTTACAGAAAAAAACCCAGAAGACATGATCGTGGAAGAGAAAAAAAACTTTCCTTTTTCCACATATCCTTTTAAGCTCTTCTGTTATCTATACATATGGCACAAAGTTAAAGTCCTCTAGTCATATAGTACCAAATTTAGCTCCTGAAATGACACACAGCTTGTAATTTTGTTTAAAATATCAGTGCAACTACAATGACCTTCTTGCTATGAATACTTCCTCATTCACTTGATTTTTATATTTTGTTTGGTTTTATTTTTAATATTTTCTTTGGAACTACCTGATAATGGGCTGAAATACAAGTAGCAGAGCATGAAACAAGAATGATAAACATCTACCATTCCCACTGCTCTCCTAATCAAAGCTGCAGTTCTGTGTGGCCGCACTTAAGCTTCCCAGTCAATCTGTTTGTCAGATGCAGTCCATCAGTTTTACTATTACTCTATAGCAATGCCCAGCAGCCATTTAGATGCCTGCTACTGACCCACATCACAATGGGATTCTTTATCCCACTGTCAGATATCTGACAACTTAATCAAAAGGAAGAGAGATATACACTAATACGAAATAATCTGCAGAAATCAGAGGCAGTGCTGCAAAACCCAATGTACATTTACATGCTCGTTGACCCACCAGCTTTGGACAAAGGATGCAGGAGACTGGAGATCAAAACGAAGATTTTGCTGAAGAAGGTAAAGTGTTACAGAGGACCTGCGCTTTTTAGGAAAAGCTGTTTTCAGTTACTCTATTCATTTAGGCAGCTAAATTCTCTATTTGGAAGAAACCATTTCAACGGGCATTTTCAGGTTTTAAAAGCTTGTCAAAAAAGGCATGACCACTTTAACACAGTTGAGCTGAAGTTTGTGACACAAGTCTTTAAACGGGGACTTTAAACCTTTACTTCACAAAAAAAATGTTAAGTAGTAAAAAATACATATACACACACAAACTAATTATTTGAGGTTTCTCCCCAATAGCTTAATAAGTATTAAAAAGAGTTTTGAAGATCTCAACTTCTGAATTTTTTCTACTTAGTGTTTTTAAGCATTTATAGACCACTTAAAAGAAATGTAAAGGTATAAACACCAGTTCTTTGCCTGTATATTTGTTCCTCTTTTGTGGATTCTGTATTTGCCCATAGAAGATTTTATACAGAAATTTTGAACCTTGCACAAAAGAATCTTACCTATATTGAAAGTTCAATCCAATAACTCAACTTCGGAATAGGAAAGAGAAAGGCAAAACAGTTATGTTCTTTCATTGTAAACTCTGGGAAATTATTTCATGTTAACACATGACAATTAAGGTTTTACACTATAATTTAACTGTGAACAGTTTAATAAAGAAAGTTATCACTGTAGATGGAAGTTAAAGAGCTCTGAAGAACACTGTCTGCAATGTGAATATGGAAAACTATAAAAGTGTTAGCTTTCTGGATAAAAATAATTTGAATAGAAATGCTTGACTCAACATACCCTGAAACTGTATAAATTTTACAGAACACTAGGAGTCCAAGTATTAACAACAACAAAGACGACAAATATGTGACCACCTCTTATTTACTGAGTTGCTATTCAAGTTCTATTTTATCTACTAAGCTCAGCTTAATAAGAAAAAGTGGATCCTCCCTGGCACCAGAGAAGCATACCATCCCAGTCTTAAAAGGAACACACAAAGGAACATATTTACAACACATGCTTGAGGCCAGCTTTACATTGGATGTCACAGACATATAACACATTAAAAAAAGTTATTGCTGGTAAGAAGTTGTTCCTTTTGACAAACTAAAGTAATGCTCACAGTGAAAAATTATTGCATCTATCCTTCCTTTATTTAATAATTATAGCTTCTGGTCCTATTCAAAGAATTCTTAAATTGAGGAACAGGGAGTAGTCAAAATATCTACATCAGCATGTTGCAACACCTTCTCCATTGTAATTTTTCCTCCCCATTGTCCATAAGTAAAAAGCAAACCTCATGCTTACCTTCAAGAAGAAGGATTCAAGGAGCTATAGGCTAGTCAGTCTCACCTCCACCCCTGGGAAGGTGATTGAGCAAATTTGTCTGGAGCAGTGGATACTGTTTGCACTGACCTCAGCAAGGACTTCGGCACGCTCTCCCATAGTGTCATTTGAGCCCCACTGGTGAGACACAGACTAGGTGACAGGACAATACAGCAAGATGGCCTATTGGGCTGCAAGTGGGGGTAAGCAGCGGTACCAAATTCAGCTGGTGGCTGATTACTTCCGGTGTCACTCAAGAGCTGACAGTGATGCCAATGCTGTTTAAAGGTCCGTATTAATGATCTGGATGATGGGACAGAGTCTGGTCTCAGCAGGTTCATGGACAACCCCAAACTGGAGAAAGAGATCAATGCTCCAGAGAACAGTGCTTCTATTCAGAGCAACCTCAAGAAGCAAGAGAACTGTGTTGATAGGAACCTCATGAAAATCAACCATGGCAAGTGGTTTACTGTGAGGGTGGTGAGACACTGAACAGGTGACACACTGGAACAGGTTGCCCAGAGAAGTTGTGGATGCCCTCTCCCTGGAAGTGTTCAAGGCCAGGCTGGATGGAGCTTTGAGCAGCCTGCTCTAGTGGAAGGTATCCCTGCCCATAGCAAGGGGTTGGAACTAGATGATCTTTAAAGTCCCTTCCAACCCAAATCATTCTATGATTCTAAGTAAAAGAAAAAACTTGCACCTGAGGTGAAGCAAGAACACACAAGACAGGCTGGGCACCGAGTGGCTAGGACATAGCTCTGCAGAAAAGGATCTGGGGTTCCTGGTGGACACTGTGTTGAATAACACCAATAATGTGCCCTTTGCAAGTGAAGCAGGCTAACCAAGTATCAGGCTATGCTAGCAGGAGTTAGCCAGCAGGTTGGGGGAAGTGATTTCCCCTCACCATTTAGCACTGGTGAGACAGCATCTGGAGTGATGTGTCCAATTTGGGCCTCACCAGTAAAAGACCGACCTTGGTATAATGGGGATTATCAGCAGAGGGCTGCCAAGATGATCGAGGGGCTGGGACATATGACACAAGGAGTGGCCAAGTGAGCTAGGTTTGTTCAGCCTGGGGACAAGGCAGCAACCAGGTAGACCTCATTACTCTGTTCAATTTTCATGCGGGAGTTGGGTAGAGAAGTTGTAACCAGACTCTGTTTGGATGCACGCGGTGGTAAGACAGGAAGAAACAAACACAAGTTGGAAAATGGGAAATTTCAGCTAGGTAAGAAGAAAAGCTTTTTTCCCATGAGGGTGGTCAAACACTGGAAGAGGTTGCTCAGAGACACTGTGGCATCTCCATCCTTGGAGTTACCCAGAATTTCTGGGCAAAGCCCAGAGCAACCTGCTCTAGTTAGACTGACTTTTGAGCAGGGGTTTGAGCTAAATGACTGCCAGAGGTCCCTTCCTACCTACATGATTCTATAATAAATCCAAATGACTAGTAGTAGAGAACAACAGAAAATATTTCCTAAAGTTACTGTTCTCATCTGAACCTTGGTAAGTCAGCAACAGAAGAGATATAGCTTTAGCCTGACAGAGGCTTTTCTGGCATGAAAACATAAAGGTTTTGCAGTTATAGAAGTTATTCATCACTCACATTTGAAGCTTCTTGGAAAAGAATGGTCCTACTCCCATCACTAAAAATTAAGGTCTAGTTAAAGGATGAAAATATTACATGACAACTGTGCTACTGGGGATTTACAGTGTAGGAGCTGAAGATGCTTAATTTAACATTTGGGTCTCTTATTACAACACTTATCTGACTTGAGAAATCTATGCCAAAAAAAGAAAAGACAGGAGCTCAAACTAGCTAGCACTTGAAGTTTCTCATTATGTCCACATCTTTCTCTTCCAGCAAGTATAAAAACATATGGAGAGCTTTAAACCCTAAACCAAGTTTTATTTGGAAAAAAATGAACTTTCAAATTGCATAATTTTGATCCTTCCTTCACCTTGCAAGACTGTAGCTTTATTTCTGCTCCCTGTTCTCTTCTGCTGTCCTCCAGACTTCGCCCTCACTTTGGGCTCACAGCTTATTCCTACGCTGCCTCTCCTTTCCCCTCCTACTCTGAGGAGTTCCTCAAGCAAACACCATCAGTTGCTATTCCACCCACCCCCACATTCTCAGCCATAGCCTGTGTGCAAAGACACATGGAAATAAAGTAAAAAATTGCAAGTAGCTACTTTTGAGTGTGAAAATACACAAACATTGAGATACAAACATATTTGCTACTTAAACAAAAACCAGCCCAAAAAACAAGTTAGAAATAGGCTACTTGGTTAAAGAAAAAAAAAAAAGATGAAAGATGAAGCTCTTTCCTACATCACTACCTCTAAAATTCCATTTAACACACGTTTAAAAGCATAATGTGCCCAGTCTTACAAATGGAAATCTGTAAGTCAGCAAGCTCTTTCCATTGATATTATTAGACTTTAGAGGGGAATTTGAAAAAAAATTATATTTTGGTTTTAGTGTTTTGTGAAGTATGCCTCCTTCTTTCACTCACCTCACTTTCAAGCTTACTTGTCTGCAGGAAGTAACTGGTCTCAGAGAAGTCAGCTCCTCCACATACTCTAACATCCTGAAGGGGCCATTTCCTTCCAGTACCAAACAGCACCAGGAACCACACGACCAGCCTTCTCATCAATGTCAAGTTACTCCACAGAACTGGGAAGTACTCTCAAGTCAATTATGAATATCACAGTTTGTTTCATCAATCCTTCATTATTTCGACTTTGGAAATTGAAGTTGCTCCTGGTCGTTGCTTTCCCCATCCCAACATTATTCTTCATATGGCATTCAAAGCTTCCCCACTACTAAGCCAGGATGTTCAGCATCTCTATCAGTTTGTAGACCCTCAGAGCCACACTTCAACCTACATTAATACACTTTTACAACGGACATATAACTGTATTAATGCAACACTTCTAATATGTCTGAAATCCACTTTACATCAACCATTTTCTAACATTTTTAAATAAAAAGAAGGGGTTTAAGACATTAAGTTTAAACCATTAATTAAAAGCCAATCCCCCCTCCTCCTTTTTCTAAGATGACTTTAAGCTGTGGGCCAAACTCCAGATCTTTGCAGAAGTATATATGAGGCCACCTAACAGTAAGCTTCATAGCAGAACCAAAGTCCTCAGAGCTTGAAGATAAAAGGCCCTATCGCTACAAGAACCCATTTTATACTTTTTTAGTCAATACATATTGAGGTCTCGAGCACTGACCATGTAACAGACCGCAAGTACTTCAAGAGTTACTGATTTTGCCACTCCAGAATTTGTTCTGAAAGAAAATCCATGCCATCTTGAACAAAATCCCAAAATAGTTCTGTTGTTAATTTTTCCCCCTAAATTAGTAGTTGTTTCATGACTGAATCATTTTATCATAACAGCAGTCCAAATTAGACAGCAGTCCAAATTAGACCCTTAATTCATACAATCAGCCTCCTACACAGTGTTTGAAAACCTTGTTAAGCAATAACAGAACTTTGAAGGGACTTTAAGTTACCTTCTAAGGCAACCAGGAACATTAAGACATCCAATGTAGTTTAGCACTAGAAGTTTGCGTTATAAATACTTCCAGAAAACAGGCAGCAAGTTGAATGCAATACTAAATACATTAAAGAATACAGGTTCCCTTGCTTTAATCAGGTCTCATTCTGCACAGAGAGCAGCAGAGTCTTTACATTATTAGCTCAATTCACTACTATGGCTGCACCAAACTCTGGGAGGAAATGCTTTACTCTTGCTGACTTAGAAGGCAAAATATGAAAACTGCCAACACACCTGAAGGGAGAAATCATTCAGTTCATCCAGCTCTCTACACTTTCCATTGAGCTTCTTTGTGATCACTGAAGCTGAGCTGGCACAGATTTTTTTCTTCCTCCACGAAGTGTTCTCAAAAAAAAATCAAGAGTAAGCTCACAATTTTATCCCTATTTTTGCCACTGGTGCTGGTCTACAGATTTAATTTCTATGAGTGTAATGGCATTACAAAGCAACCTTTGCCATTCCCACAGTAACTTTTCCTATTCCACCTCAAACCAATACATACCCCGAAGCTATGTAAGAATTTATTTTAATCAATATCCTATTCAAGAGGATTGGAAATTACTGTAAATTAGGCAGCTAGATAATAGAAATTAAAAAGCATTTTAATAACACAAGAGAGTTACAACAGCTGTTACGTCTTATAACACTGTACAGCCCTAGGGGATGCTGCTCACACTTTCACTCTCTTTCCTCCCCCAGGGTTTCTCTGCCTGGCTCCTGCACAAAGAAGAGAATAGCTCCTTCATTTTAAAGAATATCTTATTAGACAGCCTATTTTCCAGAATGCAATATCAGAAGCAGCCAAAAACCCACCCCAACATGATATAAGCAGCTAGATTAAAAAGGAAACAGCAAGGTCTGCATGAAAGGAGCAAGCAAATTTTCTCGGGTAAATCCCTAAGTTCTCCTCCAGGCAACTAGAAGAACCGCTGCTCAGGTGATTATTTTCATAACACGCACCTCCCTGTCTGAAAACTTACTAAGTTTCACAGTTATCTGTAAACTACAATAATGGGTGAAGATGAACAATCAACTCCCGATTGAATTAGTGCTGACTACTGTTTTATCAATACTAGCAATTAACAGTAAACATAAGTTCTAGTCATTTTTGTAGTCCCCAGCAAGGCAACCTGCTGAGGTTTATTGCAGCAGCTTCAAAAGTCTGAAGACAAGACTTATTTTTGGGTCAAAAGTTTTCCAGAGCTGTGACAACCCCAATGCTGAAGAGTTCTGTCCCCATCAATTATTTGTCTGCCACTCTGGATGGGGGAAAGCTCACAGGAGACAAGTACAGTGCAAAAAGTAGTAAAAGAGAGTTTACTAGTTGTTGCCACAAGTTCTAAGACAAGTTATCTTTAAACGCATAGAAGAAAAGATTAGCAGACGGCATTACTGTCTCAATCAAGTTGGATCAAATCAGTCTAATTTCCCTCTAAAATATAGTAATTGACTTTCAATAGGAACAGTAGGAAGGAAATGCTTTTCTAAAAAAAAAAATTAAGTATAACCTTAGACAACATTTCCAATTAGTGTCATAAGCCAGAAAAGACACAGTCTAGGAGAAAATATGATGTGGCAGGGGCAGAACTCCCTGGAAAGCAATTCTGAGAGTTATATCAAACAAAAGGTTTATTACAATGGGATTTAATTCTATTCAATGTTTGCATCGACTACGTGGATGCTGAATACAAAACACATTTATTAAATATGCTCATGATGAAAAGCCAGGAAGGACAAAAATAAAATTTAAATCAATTTTACAAATTAAAGAAACTGACAGAAGAGGAATGAAATCCAGCGGGGACGAGCACAAAGCTCATATAAAAAGACAATGGGAAGTATAAGTAGTAGTCTTTAAGAAAATGAATAGTGTCTAAATCCCAAGCTGAACAGTCAATATTAGGCAACTGCAAAATAGGCAGATATCACTGAAGTGTACAACCACAAACACAACTTTCAGAATAAGCAAAGTAATATTTTTTGTTCCACTTTCTACTACACTTACAAACAAAATACTGTACCCTCACTGAAGCATCACATTTCAAGAACACAACTGACATGAATCCAAAGAAGAGGAACATTAAGAATGGCCTACAATAAATAAAGAATGAGCTGGATTTGGTTACGTTTTAAGAAGGGAAAGTTGAAAGAGGACTTCCTAAGATCCAAAGTACCTAGTAGGCTACTGCAGAGAAAAGGGGATCAATTTGTTCTCAGTTTCTCAAAAGACAGAAGATGCAATGGGCTTAAAATTGAAGTTAATAAAATTCACACTAAGCACTGAGGGGAGACACCACCACTTTCCAATAGTAAGGACAATGAAATCCTTGAGCAAGTTACCAAGGTTCTTTTAAAGCATCCAACAGCGGAGACAGTTGAGGAAGGAAAAAACCCACACTGTCAGTAGTAGGACCTCGGGAAATTGTTTAATCCTCGTTGTTCCTTATACTTATGAAAAAACCTATATAGAGCTTACTGGCTCTAACATTCATTTCAGTAGAAGATACCAAGGTATGGTAGAGAATTTGTGCTTTTTTTTTTTCCAGTTTACAAACTTGTAGCTTTTTATTCTCTTCTTCCCGCTACCTTCAGTGTAGTCTTAATTTTCAATTAACACTCTTACATTTTTACGATGATCATAGTTATCATGGCTGCAAAGAACGGAGTCCATCTTACACTCCATTATTGCTAGATCTTTAAAAAACACTCGATAGTCAAATAAAGGACTGCATAAGAAAAAGGAATCCTACTAATAATTTCTAGGAATCCTACTAATAATTTCCATTCAACTCCCCCAAATCCATGACTCATGGGTTTACTGCTGATTTATACTTCCATAGGACAACGGAGCACACAGTAAGTTAAACAGACATGAGGAAATGGAGAGTATAATGGAAGCAAATTAATGAAAATCAATAGTTTCAAAGACTAAAATGCACTGATAATAAAGCTCATGGGGTTTACAGAATTAGACTGATTTCACTGTTTCATATAAGAAAATTACACAACACTTTCAATGCAGTGTTCTTTCAAGTGTGTAGTTTAAAAGATTACCTTCCTAGTTTAATCAAACTTGTAATAAATACTAACGAATAATTATTAATGATATTGCAGACACACCAGCAAGGGAGAAAATGTGCCTTGATTAGGACTTCTAAGGTCCCCTCTCAAGCCCTCATACATAGAGTAGAGAAGCAAAGCAAGCCCTACCTCACACACCAAGTTTTACCTGGTAACCTAGCAGAGGCAGACAATCAGTTTAGACAATGTCTCTGCAACATTAGATGTGGAATTCTTCTCATCTTGTTTTAGACATCAAGTCCCAATTAGCCATTCCAGGCTTCCCTTGTAATCGGTGAAAGAAAGAACTGCCCCTCCAGAAGACAATTCAGCAGGTCTCAGACATGTCTTAGACCTTCCAAAGCATTGCCTGTATTATTCCGTTTCTCCCCACTGCCTACAGAGGCAGCCTAACATCACTCACTCAGACTTGAGACCGACTCTTCCCTGGCATCCCAGGTTAGACATCTAACAACATTTCTCTTCCCTTTCTTTCCTCAAGCAATGTTGGCTAAGGCTCCATAGTCTTCAGCTCTCCAAGCTTCTTGGTACCTCTGAAGGAAAGCCACATTCCAGAGATGGAGCTAAACACAAGCATCGTCAACTTCAATGACTTCCAGAAAGGGCAGAGCAAATACATAAGGAAATAAAAGACTGTTCCTTAAAGAAAAAAAAATGGATTCCACGCCAGTCTCTGTTACTTTCTGTTGTAACAGCCATTTTTGTAAGGCAGCATAAATAACTCAAGTTGTAGACACAACACATAGCAATAACTCTCCTGTTAAATGTATGGGGGGCTATGCTACTGAAGCAAGAACTTCCACGTGAGCCTAACTGCATCTTCATGCGAAAAATCCCACTGCTTTAATTATACAAATTATTTGCAATGTTGAACTGAAAACTACACTAATAAGAATTTAATTTAAAACTGCATCAGCTGCATACCCTTCTCAATATCCTCACTATCCAGACAGCAACTTCTATGAAAGTGAAAACTATATATTAGTATGAAAAACTAATAGCCTGTCTCTGTAAACACTTAAGCAGGTATTTCAGCAGAACATCTCACATCCTGAAAATTAAAACATATGCAAGTGTTTGAAGAAATAAAGTCTAAAGTTGTTGTTTTGTTTTTTTTTTTAAAGTAATGTTGTTCAAAAGAATAACTGATTCTTAACAAAAAAGATAGTTCTACAACTTCACAATAGCATCCAATACATTGACAACAACTTTTCATACTGAAGTACCTAAGCTGGGACAAGGGCACAGGACACTTCATAGCATTAAATCAGAGAGGTAAAGGTCCAGCAACATCAGAATTAGAGCTGGCACTTGGGCTTGAAAGAGTTCAAATTGCTGGGGCATACTAGCAACTTCTGCCCTGTGTTCCTTCTTGGGACCTGAGACTTCAAAACGCAAACATCAGAAACAGGAAAAGCTGAGAAAGTCTCTTCAAAACTCTCACGAGATTTCAGAAGTAAAACATCTTTAAACACGCTGCCCATGAAAGACAAAGAAGCAGGGTGAGGCACTTGGGCTTGAAAGAGTTCAAATTGCTGGGGCATACTAGCAACTTCTGCCCTGTGTTCCTTCTTGGGACCTGAGACTTCAAAACGCAAACATCAGAAACAGGAAAAGCTGAGAAAGTCTCTTCAAAACTCTCACGAGATTTCAGAAGTAAAACATCTTTAAACACGCTGCCCATGAAAGACAAAGAACCAGGGTGAGGTGAGGTAGTGCTTCACACACCTTCTAAGGCCCTTAGGACCATCACCCACTCCCTCCTTTCTCTACCACCTAGCCCCTTCCCTTGTGAATTCTAATTATAGTTTCTTCATGAACTCTTCTAAAGACCTGTGTTAAAAGGTAGGACTTAATCTAACTTACTCATAAACAAAGTAAGAAAGAAAACACTTCCGAGCACCACTTGTTTAATTTTTTATTTACGTTACACTATTACCAGCCCTCTAAGAAGCGAATTTTCAGAATGCAGAGATTTATACTCTAAATCCTTTATTCCCTCTATGTAGCAAAAGATAAGCTAAATATTTAGAGATCTGAAAGAACAGATTATATTAACACCCTGCTATGAGGAAGAAAAAAAAAATATCCGAAATACACTTAACATCATTCTTACTGCATCAAGTATATGGCACAAGAGATCAAACACCTTGGTACTAATTTCATAATATGGTTTGTCCTGCTGCCCTCCTAGCCACAAAGAAAATTCATTGTCAGATGTTTAACCAATTTAGCCTAATTTTCTGACTCCATAGCTGGAAGGCAGAAGACAAAAGTTGAGCTATTCAAAGACATCTACTGCCTCAAAGACATTCAGAAGCTTTAAAGGATGACTTAAAAAAATAATCAGTATGCTTTACTTTAGACTCACATGCTAGTTTCTTGCTTATTTTAGGCACACAGTCTCCTCATCAATTCTTCATTCAAACATTAAAAAAAGACTTAGGTGCATGCCTCTAATAGTACACTCCTCCAGCAAAGCATTTTAGGTTTGATTCCAACTTTACCAGGAGCAAAGACCTTCACAGCAGAGACAATCTGTACTTCAGGGTTATCCAATTCATTTTACAGCTCCTTGAAAAATTGAAGTTAAGCCACATGATTATAAAGAGAAGCTAAAGGGAAAAAATGAAAAGGTGTCTGCCCAGCACAGGATATAATACAAGAAGGAACGACTATTAGAACAATGCAACAAGTAATTATTCACAGCACTTTCCTCACTTACATAAAGACGAATCAAGGAGTGCAATGTCACACTAAAATCATTCACTAACTAAACAAAAAAATTTAAGAAAACACTGTTCAGCTCTAATGGTAAAATGTCACTATATGTCTTTCTTCAATCAAAATAATTACTAATTATCCACCAAATAACCACTATGATCTGCTTTGTAACTCTACTTAAAGTTCTAAATTTACTTAATATAATCTAGTTTTTTATTTAAAAGTACCGAAGTCACTACTCCAATTTTACTGCCCATTTGTAATCTCTGCAATTCAATTTAACACTCAGTTATTTACCTACTAATATTCTTCATGAGAGAGGAAAAGAGGACTTATTCTCAGACATTTCTACAAGTAATACTCTTCCTCCTCCCTCCCTGGTTTACATTACAAGTTTACTGAATATTCCTTAAAGCTATACAGTTACCACCAAGTTATTTTGTCCTTGAAGACATTCGCAGCATGCCTCTTCCACTAGCACACAAACCTTTACGCTTTATCTTCAGCTAAACATTTTTCACAAAATTGTATGAATAACCTTAACAGTATTCTGCAAGTCCAGTCCAAGTCCACAACCATCAACAATAAATTAAAATTATCCTGACTGAGTCGTGCCAAATGTGACTAGCTTTGCAGTATGGGAGGGCCTTTGATGTTCACATCAAATAATCTTCAAATTGTTCAACAACAACAACCATCAACTCTATTGTCTTGATGAATAGGCGCTGTGAAAATGAGTGAACGTATGTCATGGCCTGTGCGTGTTTTTAAATGACAAGACAAAAAACACAATGTGTGAGTGGTCCTACTGAAAATTTAAAGTTTGCAGACTCATAAAATTAAGATGGATAGTAAAATGAAAGAACATAAGTTATCTAGAAAACTATATAACTAAAAAAAGGTATTTTTCCTAAATACTTAACAGATGTTGAAGTTACAATCATTACAGTGCAAAGGTTTAAGACAGAATTCAGCTCATAACTTCTTACTACACATGTTCAAGTCTATCACACAAATAAAGATAGAATCTAGTATTAGCCTGAAAAATCTGATTTAATGGTAAATAAGTCAGAACAAAGCCCAAAACTTACTAAATCACCTAGAGCTATCTTGTATCGAGAGAGATTACCCGTCTGACAATTCTTCCATTTTAAAACAGAAAAGACTTTGCAAGACCCAACAAAAGCGCAGTACAAGATAACATGCAGAGAGGCAGCATGCACACAAAATTCAGAAGTTTTCCACTGTCATCAGATCATCCAAAGAACATTAACACTGCAATATTTGCTAGTACTGCGTTCCCTGCACAGAGCCTGGCACACAGTGTCTCCTGACTCTCAGCTCGCACGTAAGGAAGCGATCAGAACACAACGGGAAACAGAGAACCAGTCTATCTGCCAACGAGAAACGGGGGGGAAAGAGAGTTTAAGGGCTTCTAGATACTTCAAACTCCCCTAGTTACACCATTCAGCAGCTGCAGCCACACATGAGATTCTGCAGAGGCACTCTTCCTGTGCAGAGGAGTGTAGTGTTTTGTTAAAAACAAGTTTCAAAAGGACAAATAGATAGGAGAAACTTGCATAAAAACGAGTAGAGTTTAGGTTCCTCTCGCGCTAACCTGCACAAAAGGCAGCTGCGTACGCGTTACATGGAATCGGCACAAATTTACGGCGAAGCGAATGCATTACAGGTAACAAGCAGGGAGGGGAACAGCCCAAACTAGAACCTCCTCTGGGAGATAAGCTTTTTCTTTCTCCCTTTGCTTCTTAATGACGACGGCAACGGACAATTCTTGCCACGCTGTCGGAGAGTGGGACCCACTTACAGGGAGCCGTCCCACCGCGCTGGGAAAGGTGGGATCAGTTTTCGAGCGGGTGGAAATCAAGCCCCACACGCGAGACCTTCGAGCACACGTGGGCCGGCACCCGCCACCGCCCCCCGCGCCCGGCACTGACCTGAGGGTGCGGTTGCCGGCGCAGCCGCG
>NW_008795023.1:453233-456988 GCF_000699145.1 Aptenodytes forsteri | reverse complement strand
GCTGCTGACAGCCCCGCGCCGAAGTAGTGGGACCCAAATAAATAACACCGTTTGTTTTCTGTTAAACTCCTTCATATCCCGTTATTTTTGCTTGGGCGGGGGGGTGGCTTGTAGCCTTGGCGGTTTCAAGCCCGTGTTTAACCCCAGTGTTTAAGTATTGCGTATAACTAGGTCGGACAACGCCGACTACTACACAGACCAACGCACTAATTGTAGATTAAGTGATCTGCAGTGCTGTTGGTTCTTGTGGCCTTCAAAGCACGAAGTCCCAAATGCTGAACTGACTCTGCGGAAAACTTCTCGCTGCCCGAGGCACTGAAATCTATTCCCCGCCAGCTACCTTATCACAAATTTTCAAAAGTTAATTTTTCAAGTCCCTTCCCATATTCACAGAAGTCCTCGGTTTGAAACTGTGTTGTTTTCCCTATTGAAAATTATTTTTTAATAGGCATTAAAATCTTCAGCTTACAGGTCGTGCCTAGCTGAGAAGTGTTTTGTCAAAAAACCCACTGTTTTGTCTGCAGTGAGTTCTCCATATTTTTACAAGCCTGTTACAAACACTTCATATCCAAATACAAGCCTCGTACCGCTCCTGGATTATAATACATTAATATGCAAAGCATTTCATGCTAGAACTGATTGCACATCTCGGTTATTTAATTACAGAATGTCTTTATTTACTGAGGGATTAATTAGATACCTGACAGTGCTAAAGCAACTTTCTTGCTCAACTCTAAAGACAACTTCACCTCTGGAAGGCTGATAACAGAAGACTAGTGCCTTCCCATGGGACCATTTAACTTCAGAACTTAAAAAAATAGTTAGACAAATGTATTTTAAGCTGAAGATTTTTATATAGAAAGTAAAAGTATTTGGACTCTTGGAAAAGAGTATCAGCTCGTATTAAAGCTTGCCAGAAATAATAGAAATTACCAGAAAATGGTCTAAACAAAGGGAGTTAAAACTCTAAACGTTGTGAGATGTTCCAAAAGTTGCTACCCCAAGAACAACGGCATATACCACCCGACTTCAAACACACGAACGTACTGCACACCCATACACATTCCCAGGGTCCCGCAGCACTGTTAAGGTATTATGCTGGTAAAGGTTTGAGAGGAGCCAATTCTCGGGTCTTGCCAAGACATCAAAAGAGATGCACTTTTATCTTCAGGGAAATTTCATAAGGAAAACATCATGGGTTACATGAAATTCACCCTTGTACAACCACACACCACAGTGCTGGAAGCCCGATCCCTCCATCCTCTGGCAGAAGAAAACGTGGGTCTGGTGTCAAACCAACCTGTTCAGTCTTCTTCCCGTAATGACAAGAGGTGTGCACCCACTCACTCTTACCAAAGTGGAAAACAGCATTTTTCTCTTGGAAAATCACCGTGTTCTTTGCCAGCAAGAGAAGCGGAGCACCCATCTTCTCTCTAGGGAGACCTGACTCTCTTCTCTGCTTTGCCCACTGCCACGCTCACTTGCTTTCAGACTCCCTGTGCCTCCCAAGTATGGACTTAATGAGGTTGCCTTTTAACCTCTATCTTTTACTAAGTGACAGGAAGCCTATCTCAGAGAAATGTAAATATTTATACATGTAAGATATAGAAGCATTTTGTTCTCACCTCAGCCTATTCATTACCTAACAAGCAACCATCAAAAAAAACCCCCAAAACCAGCAACGTTAAATATAGCCTTGTTTCAGTAACAGAATAGCACTAGTAAGGCTTGTGTGGGTACATTTCGTATTTGGAATGAAAGCACTGCTAAAGGATTTAGACTGAAGTATCTCTCATAATGCTTTTAGTAAGATACAGAAATGCTATTATAATTTAAGATTTTCTCATTAAATACCAGACTGTTGACACTGTACCTTCATCTCCATGAAAAGGAGATCAAAGCTAAATTTACTAAACAGAGAAATTGTGAATTTCAGTTAAACTTAAAATTCTTATTTATTTAAGCTTACTCAAGGCAGTTACTGATTCGTGAAGACTGGCAAAAAATATTTTTTACTGGACAGAAAGGATGTACAAGACAAGTAAAAATATTTATAATGAGGTTTAGATGAAAAATTTGGCTTTTAAAAAGCTCTCATTTTTCTGAAACTAGCAAAAAGCACTTGCAGGCCCACATGAATTAATGTGTTTATGCAGCTTTCAAAGACAGGCTTTTAGTCGTGAATTTTAATATTCTTAATGACGGTTTGTGGACCATGCTTTATGTAGAGTCGCAACCCACGGCACATCCAACCACCACACAGTTCTTCCCAATTGCGTACAGGGTGTGCAGTTACGCCCCAAGTTACACTGAACGTGGCCCTAGTTTGAATAGCAGCTGGGGTCTCCAGAGTGAACCTGGGCCTCATGATACTCAGCAGAGGCTACGTGTCCCTACGCAGAGAACGTAGCGGTTTCATTTGGTGGCATTTTATGTTCTCTTTATAGATGTCCACATTACTGTGCAAGGCCCTGTGGGATTAAGCTTTAATAAAATCCGTTTCTTTAGAAGTCAATGGCTGTAACTCATTAGCATCAATGAAGCAATGATAAGGGTCATTCTGAACACAGTCATGTTTCCATCGATTTAATGGGAACACTACTGGGTTCAAAATGAAGCCCTAAAAATTGCAAACACTGTTCAATCCCAACATTTTCCCTTTCAAATATAACTTATCTGTAAATCTCCAATGAAAGTTTAACTACGAGGAAAATCCGAAGTCAATTACAAGCTAGTTTTGAGATACTCGTACAAAATGAATTTAGTTTCTGTGGATTTCAAAATAAAACAATTACGAGTAAGACTCAGGATTCTCTTATTTCTGTCATAATAGCTCTCCAAGATTCTATGCTGTCAGCATATAACTCAGCGTTCACCAAGCATTCAAATAAAATAATCCTGAAATGACCTATTCCTCCTAACAATTTCAGGCAGAATACCTTCACCTGCTAAAATTTACGTGCCGGCTCTACTGTCATTTCTACCAGAGATGTGCTGACATGTGAAAATGTGCACACAAAATTATTTTAAAATTCCAACACGGTATGTCCCTTCTCCTTGCCAATTCCAAGGTAACAACTCAACACATTTTCCAAGTTGCTAAAAATAAAAATTGGCATACTTACCATTTATTTTAAAGATCAATACAATATTTGCTAGTCTGAAGCAATGGGCATGTGAAACACTGTCAGTGCCAACATCAAGGTTTGTACAAAATGCATGAGTAAGCAAATGATATTATGAAGCAAAGGTACAAAAGTATGATTTTGTTTAGCAATTACCTGACTGACAAGGTTAACATCTAATAGATCTGTTAATGTAAAATTAAAGTGACACCTACCTCACACTGGTTTCTTTAAATTATTTATCACCGCTTGACCTGTGCTGTTTCAACACTTGTAGCCAGTTGAGATTTCCAATAAGCCAATTTTTCATTGTGCAGCAAGTCCCAGGTGTCTCCCTTGTCACACGGATAGAAATTGTTAAATTAATAAACTCATGCTAACTTCAGTCATCTCTCTGGGATTAATTTGTTCCATGGTTTATAGTATAAGCCTCCCTTATTTTTTGTCAGATTAAATTTTAGCATGTGCACTTACTGAAAATGGCTTTAAACTAAAGGGGGGCAGATTTAGACCAGATATAAGGAAGAAATTTTTTACACTGAGGGTGGTGAAACACTGGCACAGGTTGCCCAGAGAGGTGGTGGATGCCCCATCCCTGGAAATATTCCAGGTCAGGTTGGACGGGGCTCT
>NW_008795023.1:449157-453198 GCF_000699145.1 Aptenodytes forsteri | reverse complement strand
GCGGCAGGGGGGTTGGACTAGATGACCTTTAGAGGTCCCTTTCAACCCAAACTATTCTATAATTCTATGATTTCTTCATAGATCTTCTCCTTGATTCTAAAAGCGTGACTGTTCTGATTCTATGAACCTTCTATTTCAATGGCACGTTGAGTGCTGTATTCTTCCTTTTAGAAAAAGTTATGCATTATACTGTCACGAGTCCATCTTCTTCTAAAGTTGCAATTCATTATGAGGCTTGTTAATTTTCACTTCTCCGGCTTGCCATTCTTCTTCTGGATGTAATAACTTTATTAAACCTATGACCCCCTTTTATTTCCTTTAGAACGCAGACAATATAGAAGCAATGTTTTCAGTCAACGTTTTCTGCAAGTCATTCCTTACACATTGCTGTGTGTTTTCCTTATGAGAGAAAGGACCAGCTATATTCTCCTTTGAATATTCATAATTCCACCTGTGTAAGATGCTGACCTAGGACAACTGGAACATCTTAAATCACTTTCAGCATTCTAGTAATTCTTGTTTTGTTTAAAACCATGTAACTGCTCATAAAAATATTACAATGCCTTTTTTTTTAGTTACCGTTGTTGGGAAGATAGTTTCCCAAAAAAAGGAACATTTCTGAAAACTTTGAGCTAGATTTTTTTAGATCAATGCCAAAACTAGATATTTATAGGTAGATCTCCTTTCTACCATGTAAACTTGGTCATCTTTTGCTTTTGCACCAGGGATCATTCCTGGGCTTTGCAACATGGACATCTAGCAGAGTAAAGAATGAGAAAATGCTCTAACCATGTTTGGGCATGTGCCAGCTAGCACTCTCCCAAACAACTCCTGGACACAGTTTGGGGGGTCAAACCATTCCAGAAATCATTTCCAACCAGCACGCAGTGACCAAGATTACCGCCTCAGGGTAAGTCAGGCCACATCATGCTATTTGGCCTCAGTATCCAAGAAAGTTCCTGAACGTGTTTAATTTACTAACGTAGACAACACCCAACACCACTGAGCATTTGCAGTTTTTAATTTAAGGAAGAAAAAATCCTTCCTGCCTTTTGTACTGTGGCATAGCCAAATTACATTACAAAACTCAGACTGCAGTTACAGTACGTTAGCTAGCAAAGAAAATCTCTGGCACGTAGGGCCACATACGGGGCTTACTGGAGTCCACTGCCTAGAGAATGGGGTGGCGCTAGGGACAAGCAACAGCGAGCTTTGCCGGTATCCAGCTATAACCAGAACTGTAGCAAGGATGATGCAAGGCGTGACCAGTGCCTGCAAATTAGCCAAAGAGCCTGTGGCTGCTGTTGCCGTTCAGAAGATGTGTGCAGCTTCACGATATGGCCAGGCAGAGTTGGTGAGTGGGAAGATACTTGAGTGGAGTTACAAATATTCCAGTCATTGCAGGCTGCAATATTAAATGACTATCAGCAAATGCTGGTCCTGCACCAAAGGGAGAAGGCAGAGTATGAAATGCAGGGTGGTTTTTGTAATCCCAAAGATACTAAACATAGGGCTGTTTGTGCACACTCTCTACAACTGGAATCTGCAACATGACGACAGCCTGAGGAAGGCATTTAGCAGGACAGACACAGCAAATTGCTCTCCCATTTCCATTCTGTGCGCAGAAAAACTTAAGACGTACCTACACACATTCCTTCCAGCCCTCAGCCTTCTGAATCCTGAGCGTGTATGATGCAAACTCTAAAGCATAGAGCAGCTCTTGTGGACTTATTACAGATCAAAGGCATTTCGTCTGTACCACGTCCACACTTATTTTTCCAGATTTGGGTTCAAGCAGAAGTGCTACAGGCTGAGTCATTGTCAATCATGTGAAGGATATCGCTACTGCATTTGCATATGGTCTTCTGTTTTGCCCAGCAAAAACAGCCTAACAGCATGCAACAAATTCCCTTGTTTAAAGGTTAAGGTGTCCAAGTCAACGCCGAAGTTCCCAGATTGCAACTTCCTCTCAAGAATTGACTCTGATGAGGGAGATCAATCCAGAGAGAGCTCCGTCTCTTCTGGAACTGGTACATGCTTCCTTCTGCCAAGCAAAAACTAACACCGGTATTCCTCCCAAGGCCCCCAAACTTCCCATATAGTAACGTATAGGAGTTGCAAGACTGTGTAACACTGCCACCTGGTGATACGCACCACAGCAATATTTTCTTCCTGCTACCATCACACAAAAACCTTTTGGTTCCTTTCAGCTGATCTTAATCTGCAAGTCCCCATCAAACATAACTTATCCCGCTATCAGTTTATCTTGAGCACCTCTGCTTGTGTCTCGGAGCCAAATAACTAAGGTTTTCAAGGTTGTTCAGGCCATATCTTGTCTTTTCCTTCAGGACTGACTTTTAGATGTGCTACGGCTAGTTACTGTCTAACTTGATCCAAATCCCCATCACAATTTTGTATGAGGTCTAGAAACATTAGTGTCTTCTGAGAAATAAATCTGAAGCAATATTAGAAATGATCCACTAGACCTCCCCTCCCTCCTTTTTTTTTCTTCATCTTTTCAGCCTTTGGGACATGATGTGAAAAAAAACAAAAATGAAATAAAAAACCAGAAAGTGCAAACAAAAACCAAAAATCAAAAAGAAAAAGCCCCAATAACAACAACCAAAAAAATCTTCCAAGAAGTTTCCCTCTCCAAGATAGAAAAAATGATTTCTGTAGTATTTGATCGCAGACTCTTTCATCTCTTTCATATGATCTCTGTGGGATACAGATGGAAAATGGAGAAAAGCGTTGCAAATGGTAAATCAGGCTCAACTTCTAGCACCCCTATCTGGCTTTCACAGATGTCCGCAAATCTGAACCTTTCTTTTATAACTGACCTCCAACTCCTTACTGAAAATCACAGCAAGTTCAGAACCGTTACCGCTTTCTGGGTTGCCACTATTTCTTACTAGACCTTGCTTGGATTCATTTCAGCAAGCTGACCTGGATGCTTTGAAGCTCGAATTCAAGAACCGCATTTTTTTAATGTGCTGCTACAGGAGTTTTTAGAACAATTCAGTCCTTTCTGAGAAGGACTCCAACTCTTGTTTGGGGATTTTTCTTAACTCTTTCTTACCTATCGTTCTATAGGCACCTGAAGGCATGTAATCAGTGAGTCTTCCCTAATGTATAGCCACACAAAGACTTAATTTTGGTTTTTTGGGTATTTGTAAAATGTAGGAAGGGTAATATTTATTCTCTAAATTATCCTACCAAGATAAGTGAAATACTGGTTCTGTCATCAGTTAAAAGTTCAGTTGGAATTCTGGGAAATGCTGAGAGGAATTCAGGTTTCATTATGAAGGGATGTAAGTTATTTCACAGCTGGAGCTGCAGTGGAATTACCCCTATTACCTCAAATCTGGCCGACCTACAAAAGTTACAGTGCAGAAAAGTCACTAGTACTGTAGGTGACAGGTTAGACACTCATACTCAGTTTGAAGTCTTGCTTTGAGACATCTGCCTCCAGCACTAATTTATCTTATGATCTTGGATTAAAGTATGCTAAGAACTGTAATTACCATAAGAACTGGGAATTTTAACCTATAATGGCAAATTGTGGCAGCAAATGTCAAGATACAAATAGTTCCCCTAACCCTCAACAGAGGGAAGGATCTGTTGGCCTTGCAGTCTGTCTGCAACAGACCAATGACTAGGTAAGAAATACGAGAGGGAAGAAAAACTGTTCAACACTGTGACAGGTTTGAGATGAATAAACTGTAAATTCAGAGGGAGGATTGAGGTGAAGATTGCTTGAGTGTTTGTTTGGATTAGGAACCAGCAAAAAATGAGGGAATAATTCTCCAGCTGGCAGAAAAGGAGATGTCGTGGTTTAACCTCAGTTGGCAACTAAGCACCACGCAGCCGCTCGCTCACTCCCCCCCCTCCCCAGTGGGATGGTGGAGAGAATTGGAAGAGCACAAGTGAGAAAAACTCGTGGGTTGAGATAAAAACAGTTTAATAACTGAAATAAAATGATAATAATAATAACAACATAATAATAATACACAAAGCAAGTGATGCACAGTGCAGTTGCTC
>NW_008795023.1:439870-449097 GCF_000699145.1 Aptenodytes forsteri | reverse complement strand
CAGCTTCTTGTGCACCTGCAGCCTTCTCAGTCGGTAGAGCATGGGAAGCTAAAAAGTCCTTGCCTAGTGTAAGCACTACCTAGCAACAACTAAAACATCGGTGTGTTACCAACTTTGTTCCCATCCTAAATCCAAAACACAGCACTGTACCAGCTACTAGGAAGGAAATTAATTCTATCCCTGCCAAAACCAGGACAGGAGATCAAAATACAGGTTGGTCAAAGCAGCTTCTTTGGATAAGGGGTCTAAGGGCACCTGAAGTCGAAGTGGTTTAGTGAGGACAAGTGTGTACCTACAAACTACCAACATTGTACAACATTTTGCGGCAAAGGAAAGCTGAAACAGAGTAAGAATTATACTGGTAAGAGAAAACAGAGGTGGCCCATAGCAGTGTAGTCACATTGGGGCTTGCAGACCACTGATGGTGAGTGAAATATCAGAATTTGATCTGTAAAACAATTACCAGCCCTGCACACTTAGACAAGTGTGTACCTACAAACTACCAACATTGTACAACATTTTGCGGCAAAGGAAAGCTGAAACAGAGTAAGAATTATACTGGTAAGAGAAAACAGAGGTGGCCCATAGCAGTGTAGTCACATTGGGGCTTGCAGACCACTGATGGTGAGTGAAATATCAGAATTTGATCTGTAAAACAATTACCAGCCCTGCACACTTAGCCGTGGCTACGTGCAAGCATAACTGGGAATAAACAGCCTTAAAATATTTTTTAATTGAGGTTTATGAGCATAACATAACAATTCATATGCTGTAAAACCATTTTATTTAAACACAGATGTTTTTAACATAATTATCATCCCCTCTCCCAAATGCTAAGAAATAGTAGGATACAAGTTGTTCAGAAATTTTAGAATTGCATGCCTTTAATAAAGTGTTTGAGAACCCCAGGTTTATAGCAAAAATGTAGAGAAGATGGGAGCTTATGCTTTCTTTTGGAAGGACTTTTAGAAAGTCTCTTTTGGAAAAGTTTGCTGGGGCCTCTAGCAGGCAGGATTTCATTTTTCGTTTTTTAGTATTACCCATGTAAAAACCTGACCGGAACCCCCCAGCCATTAAAATATTTTTAATTGAGGTTTATGAGCATAACATAACAATTCATATGCTGTAAAACCATTTTATTTAAACACAGATGTTTTTAACATAATTATCATCCCCTCTCCCAAATGCTAAGAAATATTTGGATACAAGTTGTTCAGAAATTTTAGAATTGCATGCCTTTAATAAAGTGTTTGAGAACCCCAGGTTTATAGCAAAAATGTAGAGAAGATGGGAGCTTATGCTTTCTTTTGGAAGGACTTTTAGAAAGTCTCTTTTGGAAAAGTTTGCTGGGGCCTCTAGCAGGCAGGATTTCATTTTTCGTTTTTTAGTATCAGAGAGTAGGCCGATCATTTAATCTTAATCCTTTCAGGAGGCCTAAGTATATCATCCTAATATAATATAGCAAATTGTTCATGATAACTGTCAAGAGATAGTGATCAAAATTCTAGTATGAACAGCAGTTTAACAAATGTGAATAACCGGTACAGCCAGCATATGTCTGGTTTAACTTCACTTAATCTAGGAAGTCATGATCAAGGAATAATGGAAAAACAAAATAAGGCTGAGTTTTCCAGTCAGAAACCTAGCTTTGTTACAAACTAATAGATAAACATCATTTCCCCTTAGTTTAAGATGAGATATTAGTTATATGTGGTTACCATATATACCTGTGTATAACCTTAGAAGTTAGCCAGATATCTGTCTAGATGCATGACCGTTTTATTTTAGTGACAAAGATATTCAAAAGAGTATGCATCACGATACCATACATCTAGCATTAATCCTGTTGCCTTCTTTCTCTTCCTGCATCTTCAGTGTCCCATAGCCTGGAACCGCACATCACTGCTCCAGCAGACTAGGGAGGGGTGAAAAAGCCTGCACAGCACGTCCCACCGGCTCTTACCTCACCACTGCGGTAAGCTTGCGGGGCTGGTAATCCCTCTACCAACGGAAGGATACAGGAGATACCATTAGCAGAAGCTAGCACATTAGGGGTTAAACAATTTGCATTTCATTAATAGCACTTTGGTTTTGCCCTCAAAGTTTATCTACATTAAAATATTCTAAATGTAGTGTGTTTCTGTAAGTCTAATTATATGCGGTATGTGAAAACATTTGATAATCACATTGCTAATTATGTGCAATCACTTCAATACACAGGTGCAAAGCTCCAGAAATATGCATATTTGAATCTCTTCATATACAGCTATAAACCACAACTTTGCAGTTACTTTAGTGTTCAGTGACCAGTTATTTCTCTGGGACTGTACTTCCTTGGATTTTTGAGTAGCTAGTGCCACTGGAACCGAAGAAATGTGCTAGGCTAATACAAACCTAGGACTGAATTTATATGAGTATGTTCCAGTACTAAAACCCTGTAATTCCTGACTTTTCCACAGTTTATGAACATTTTAAAGTACACATTTTATAATTTATTGACAGATACATCACGCTGACTTCAGGGATGTGGGAATCATAATTTTTAATTTTCTTCTGGGAGCTTTAATTCTCACAATGTTCCTTTAGTATATATTTGCCTGAAATATCATATACATGTGTACGTGAATGTGTCTCTTCCAGTTTGGATTAAACTTAAGGGACCTCCTTAATGGTTTAATAATAGAAGGTAGTAAAAGACTTGAGCAATAAATCCGTTTTCATTATATGTGTAATAGGTTGTGGCTGCACTTTTTGCTTCTCTTTCATTTATGTGTAACTTATTTTTTACATCGATTTTTAAAGCTGTCTTCACAATGGATTGTAATTAGCTTTGTGTATAAATCATAAAAATTGAAAATTTTATATACTCAGATTAACTGAAAAGGACATAAAGTATTAATTTGCATCATTCAAAAGTAATACTTCTATGTTCCCCCTAAAGATATTCAGCATGAATTATTGGAAGGAATAGCTTTAGATGACTTGTCCGTAAGTATTCTTTTTCAAATTTGGGAAGTGAGCTGAAATGAGCCCTGACAGGTGCGAAACCTATCTACTAGTTTGCTAACATTACCAAAATGATAGACAAGTGAGAAGGGACATAGCAAAATCTGAAAAGCAGCATTGGAATTTGTTCCACTGGAAAAAAATCCATTGCATTTCACACAATAAAGCAGCATGACTTGTTCTGTTTCACTTTAGCTACACAAAGCTTTAATTAAAATAAATTACACTTAAGAGTCACAGAATAGTTTAGGTTGGAAGAGCGCGCTGGAGGTCACCTTGTTCTACTTGTGCATAAAGCAGGACCAGCTTCAAAGTTACCTCAGGTTGCTCAGCACCTTGTCCAGTCAAGAGTCACAGCCGCATGAAAGACAGGGTGTAATCCTACGTGTCACCACTCTCTGAAATTAGTGTCTGGAAATTAGAACAAACTAATGCAGAGGTGAACATCCTTTTAAGAAGTGCATTATATTTTTATTTTCTGCATTAGAGGTGTGCTAGCAAGACATTCAGTAGCAAGTGAGGGATACCTTTCCCAAAGACACAAGATTTCTCCTGCCGGCTGCTCAGCCACCCGCAGCCTGCAAGCTAGCTGGTCCCGGTGCTTGGCTTCTGCTGTGGCCCAAGCACCGCTCCACGCACAGCCGGGAACAGGGAGTTACTGCAGAAGAAATTACCTCTTTAGGAGCATGTGCCTCCTCACGTGGTAGTGGTTCCTTGCTCCTGCCGAGTCTGTAATGCAGCCTGAGCCAGGAGCTGCTGCGTCCAACAGCCCTGCCTCCCAGCATATGCCTTCACTGGAGGGTGCAGGATGGTGCGGGCTATGCATTAAGCTGCACAGTTGAAAATACAATTGCAATTCTGACCCAGTTTAGAAAGGATAGAAGAGATTCTTCAAAGAAAAACTGCACTTGGCTTTAAGTAGACAGTATGTCCTGATTCTGCAGTCCTCACTTCTGTCAAAGGTGACTTGGCTGAGTGCACATTCAGGACTCACTGGCTAATTTTGCAACTTATCTTATCTAAGGTATCCTGGAAAGGATTCAAAATTTGGCTCACTGATCTGACTAAGAAGGAAAAATCACTGATCTACTTCATTGCACAGGTATTTTATCTTTATATTTTCCACCTTGCACGTAGCAATAGCACCTTTGATTTATACATGATAGGCCTACAAGTCAAATCCTACTCCTCTGTTCTGGGAAATATTGTATTTTCTCAGTGAATGCACCTGTACCTTCACACCAGTCTTTTTTGATGTTCCTGTTGCACCATGTGGCCAGAATTGTCCTGAGGCACTTCATTGCACATATCAGCTTATGAATTTATCAAAATACTCAACTTAGTACTTTATAAATATTCTATCTACTGAAGTTATAATCTCCCAAACATTTGCATGTGACAAACCATGTCTAAAATACAAGTATGTGGCTATTATTTGAATCATTAACAAAGGTGATTTAATAGCCTTATTGTACATTTTAGGCTAATTTTTGTATCACCAGTGTTCCTTTCACTGAGTATGTAGACAGATTCACAAATTACAATTAGGGAAAGAAGGAAAAAATGTTCTTTTTTTGAACACCTGAGAACCTCGCAGGGTTCTGTAAATAAGAGAATAATTACAAGAGCATGCCACTTAACAACCGGGGTTGTTAGTTGGCATCAGAAGTGCCAACTCATGTTATATGATGAGCTTGATCCAGTAAGCTAAGATTTAGCATCGTCAGACTCAGAAAAACCTGCTATGTTAAAGGTAAGCCCTATTTTTATCCATTGGTACAGTTAGTTGCTCAGATTTGGCATGGTAGGAGCCAGTACAGTTCAGAAATCAACACAACCACACTGTCCTGTTGGCACAGAAGAGCAGTGACATTGCTTATGAACTTGAGCGGGTGTATCCAAATGGAGCTGCAGTCCCCACTACAGCCACATGTTCCTGTCCTCCACTGTGCAGTACAGACATGCCCAGAGATTCATAGAAAAGTTGTTGATCTGGCCTGGGAAGTATATTCTTTACACGTCCGAGGTGGGTCATTTTAAATAAGAAGCTGTAACTTCTATGTTTATTTTACAAAGCAAAATGTTGCTTCAGTTTCTTCTCTTTTTTAATAAAAGTTGGAAAGAGAAGCATACTGGAAGAGAGCCATTTACTGTCACTGCAGCTGCATGTGTAGGCATAGCAAAGCAGCATAAATCCTGAATGCCAGAAAGTTGCCACTGAGCAGCTTCTGTGAGCTGTTGAAACCACGCTTATGTTACTTCTGCATCAATTTTTCTTTCACCTGCTCGTTCCTGTAAATCAAAATGAAGAGCTAACAGACTAGAAAATATACATTGCATTATTACATAATACCACTATATTGAGATATGCTAATCAAATAACCCAGGTTGGTCTTTATTTTCAATGGAATGGACAAAGAGCATCCTTAAATGCCTTCAGGGAAAGACCTCAAATGCCTGACATGAGTGACATTGACAGGTTCCGAAGAGATCGGCCTGCAATCTCACAGCAAGATAAAAGGATACCAGCAGTTACTGCTCAGGAGGCTGTCAATTAACAACCAGATAACAGGTATATCTTTGGACTTCTGTTTGACATTTACATTACCTCCAAGTTAGGGAGAAAGGGAGCCTTTCAGCTCAAAAATTGTTTCCAATCCATTAAAAAGTAAAGTTTTATTTTCAGCTAACTGAATACGCTGATGAAACTCAACTTATTTTCACTTATTGCTACTGTTTCTATTAAATAGACATAGCTCACTGTGACTTACACTATAAAACATTTGCATCTTACTGAGAGGTCTTCATTAATCACTTCCTCTATTCACACTGAAACAGCTATGATAATCAATTCTTATTTGCACAGCTGTGATATGAATAATTTTAAAATTTTGCTGCAATTGTTTTTCTGTTCTGCTGAAAAACCGTTTCAGAGAACTAAGGGGTTTTCTCACATATATATGGAGCGTATGTACAAGAATGGCCAAGTGTTATTTGGAATACTTAATTACATAAAATTCTGCTGTAGAAATGAGGATTAAGTCTGCTCGCCATCTTCTAGGTTTGCACACTGCGTAGAAGATTAAAATCTGCCTTTGTCCAAATATAAAGAAATAGATTTTTGAAAAGTATATTGGCTCAAAATCTGCCTTTGTCCAAATATAAAGAAATAGATTTTTGAAAAGTGTATATTGGCTCTTTATGGCTAGAATGTAGCCAAGGTACCAAAACAAAGGCAAGATGGATAAATGTGCAAAAGCTTTTATAAGGAAGGTAATGTATTTCTTTCTGAGGAGCAATCAGAACTGTGACTTAAGCAATGGATCAGGTTGCCCAGAGAGGTTGCGCAGGTGCCAGCCTTGGATTTTTTCCAAGACTTGACTGGACCTCAGAGCTGACCCTGCTCTGAGCAGGAGGTTGGACTACAGACCCCCTGAGGTCCCATCCAACTTCATTTAGCCTATGATCCTAAATTTTAAGCACCTGATAAAACAGTCATACTAAATGGGAGAGAGAGAGATATCTTGGCAGGGAGATTCCTTCTGTCTCATGGAGTTCTCAAAATTTAAGCAGAAAGGATAAAAACTGGACAAACTATTTCCTGTAGTTCACCACAGATTAATTATCCGACCTTTGATTCAGAGCTCCTACTTTATCTTGCCACCGAATTCAAAGCTAGTTGTATTTCCATAACCAGTGGCAACAAACTTTTATTTATCTTTTTTTATGGCAAATCATAAATTGTCACAGCTCAAGATGAAACAAGTACAAGCTATTAAGAATTCACATTTAAGCAACAATAGCAGCCTCTTCAATATCAATCAAAACGTAATACAGTAACTTTATATAGAAAAGCAATTTATAGATTAGGGTAAGGTAGATGCATTCATCATCCCAAATACATAGAATCACGTGGAGTTATGAAAAATGCATGGTAAATCTATATACATGGGGAACACGCTTAGTAAATTTGTGTTTTGGCTGAAGAAACAGCAAAAAGCAAGTCACTAGTAACTCCTTTAGCCATAAAAGGATTGTTGGGGGGGGGAGGTGTTGATAGATGCTCAATATAAAATAGCTATAGCCTATTCTGTGCAGAACAAGTGTAGCGCGAGTTCTACTAAGTCCATTAACTGCATTTTGAACTTGCTAGGGAGTGGTGGAAGTGTCTTTTGTCAGTTCATCGCATGTGTTTTTACCTTCTATGGATGCAAGAGTTTGGCCACATACATAGGTTATTAGCATAGAAAAGCAAGGGGCCCAAACTTACTTATCCGTACACTATTCTGACCATGTCATCCCTGTTAGCAGCAGCAGCTTCTGAATTGTCAGTGTAAAAGAAAAAAGCTGCTCAGACAGTGTATCACAGTCTTTTCTCCATATAAAAGACGCTGAATTTTGTTATGGCCTTACACATGAACCAATAGAAATACTCCTGTGCTTTTAATTATTTCTATGGAGGTATATGAAGACTTTACTACCAGTCTTATGTAAGGTTACTTAAATCAACTGATTTACATTAAAGTTGGCACCACTGAGGTGTCACAGTGGTACCTGAAAATTATCTAAGGTCTCCTAACACCACAAATTTGTGGGAATAAGTCCAAAAAGGATCAAACACAAGGGCCCCAGACTGAATTTACAGATGAACGACCCTCAGGGATGTCTATCATACTTTCGGATGATAAAGACCCAGCAGCATCTAAGTACAGGCATTTTGTTTGGGCAGAGTTTCTGTACCATAGTTTGAGAACACCTGGCAAACAGATTCCTTTTGTTTGTACATATGATGTTATACTGACCAGTCCTGAGCACTACCAAACCGAACTACACAATCCATAGCCTGCTCCCTAGACTAAGGCCCTAACTAGCTCCTGCCACCCACACAGCAGCTTTAAACAGTCAGGAGGTGACTGTCAGCAAAATAAATTAAGGTGCATGCAGCAGTGAGACGTTCCAGGTTTCAGCTTCAAGTTTCACGTTTCCCATTTTTCTTGGAAAAGGCGATACCCTCTATTTTTAATACAGCTGGAGGATTCTTCCTCCAATAAACAACTACTTGGAGCTGTTCCGTATTCACATGCCGCAATACTGCTTCAGAAGCACCTGCACGAGCTCTTTTATCTTTGCTATACAGCTGGGGAAAAACTAAGAGAGAGAATGCAGTTTTGTTGAGGAAATGGAATTAACTAGTGAGATTTCAAAAACAGATACAGAAATTGTAGACCACAAACTTGAACATCTTAAGTTTGAAGACTGAGGCAGGGTTCAAACAACTCATGGTTTTTCCAGCAAAGCTCATGTCTATTGAGCAAAAAGTTACGTTGGTAAGAGACAGAACTATAGAAATAGACTAGAATATTCTATAGAATTCAGAATCGAAATCTGTTTGGAAAACTTTGAAATAGACTAGAATATTCTATAGAATTCAAAATAGAAATCGGTTTGGAAAACTTTGAGGAGGAAAAAAAATTTAAGTAACTCCCTCCTCCTGTACCAAGTCTACCTGAATATGCATATATATGCTGTATGAAGCTACTCACACTTAGTAAGTTCCCAGCTACTAGTTTTAGCCGAACAACCATTTAGGACCAAGCACAAGCACTGGGAGGTTTGGGGACGTCAGGGAAGGCACCTGCTGTCCCGGCTCCAGGACAACACGGCCCTCTCTCTACTCAGCTGCGAGCAGCCGCTGCCGCCCACAGCGCCCACCTAACGGGGCGCACCGCGCAGCGGTAACGGCAAAGCCCCACAAGGGAAACCTGAAGGTACCCCACGCTTATGAAACCACCCACAAATCAAAAAAATAACGGAAACTCCCCGCCGTTAGGAGAGCGACTCCCCTGCCCCTCGCAGGGCGGGGACAAGGCCCCGCCTCAGGGAGGCGGCGTTAACGCTGCTCCTACGCTTGCGCGGGGCCGCGAGCCTCGCGGCGTTCCGGCCCCTTAGCCGACACCGAGCGGCCCGCGCTCCACCCCCAGCGCCGCGTGTCACCGCGCGAGCCCGGACAGCCCCGCTATTTATTTGCCGTCAGCCCCTGATTGGTCTCTGGGCTGACCAATGACCTAATAGCAAGGGCGCAGCGCAGCCAGTGGGAGCAAGGCGGAGGCAGCGTGGGCGGGGCGGAGGTGCGCACGCCGAGGCTGAGGGAGCCGCGCGGGGCGGCGGCTGCTCTGAGCGCCCCTCACCGCCCCTTCCTCCTCATGGCGGGCTGGCCGCTG
>NW_008795023.1:409093-439246 GCF_000699145.1 Aptenodytes forsteri | reverse complement strand
CTCCGCTGCCCCGCGGGGCCGTTAGGCCGGGGAAGGGGAGCAGCGGCGATGCCTCCCCTGGCTGTCTCCTGGGGGGCGGGGGCGCCTCGCTGAGGGGGCAGGAGGTGGGAGGGGCCCCTTTCTTCTCTCCGCTGCGCGGGCTAAGAGGGAAGGTGGGCTGTCGGAAGGGGGTGGCTGCGCCTTTTCCTCTGTCAGAGAGTGTGTTAAAGTACTTCTTTGGTATAAGGCTTAACTGTTTTCTCCCTTCGTAAAATGTTACGGATAGCGCTGACAGGCTTTCCCACGTTTTAAGTGTGCTATTTAAATTGCTTTGTATTTAACCTACTCAGATGTTTTTGCGGGTTAGGTCGAGGAGGTGCAGTGAGCCAGTCTACACAATCCCTACCTTCCACTGAGTAACAGTCTCTCTTCATCTCACCCCAATTAGTTTACTTTCAGTCATGAATGAAACAATTACATATAAAGGTATTAGTGAAGATGTGAAGCTGTAGTAGTAAAACATGTCTTTTTTTAAAAAGGTATCCTTAACTTGTAATCATAATTTCAAAATAGGAGTGAAAATGTGTTCCAGTATTACGTGTTTGTGGCTCCCCTGCCAGTTTGGTTTAAAATCTGGGTTTTTTTGTTTTGTTTTTAAACTTATTTGCTGCTGTTTGGAGAACTCACATGAAAGGGAGAATTGCAAGCTTCTGTAATCAAAGGAGTGGCAAACTTCTAAAGTAAAGATTGGAAAACAATATGCTCATGCTAGCAAGTAGATCTTTTTGGCAGACACAAGGGGGGGAAAAAAGCAACTGATGTCCCCTTAAGAAAAAACAGAAAACTAAAAAGTGTTACCAGTAAATGGAAGAATGGTGTTTGGAATAAAGCAAACCTTACCTTTTATGCTTTGTAAGGATTAACCCATCTTTGAAAGTGTTCCAGAGATTGGGGACCTCCCCTGCATAGCAAAGTAGACACTGTCATCGATAAAAGCCTGTAATTTAATTAAAAACTATAAGCTGACAGAGCGTGTGTTCTTATTTGTATATTTAGACACTATTAAATAAAGTTTGTGTGCTGAATTGATTTTATTTATAACTGTATATTGGAATACCTGTGGAAAAATAAAGTGAAAAATTATGTTTATTTCTGTATCAGAGAATAGTCTGCTTGCTTTACAGCTCTGATTGTTGAGTTCAGATTGGTAGTATTTTGTTCAAAATTTCTTTTAACCAAAACATACTGCTGTTCAGTGTTTTATGCTAGAGATGTTAGATGGTCATTGAATACTTAATACTTGGTTGTTGCTGGGTATTATTTTAAACAACTGAAGATTTTTACTGTGGTACATCTTGGGACAAAGACAACCTATGGACAATTCATTTTTATTTTTAAACAGTGAATTTATTGCAGAAGATGGTAATGAGAAGTTTTGGCAGTTCTTGGAAAATGTTCGAGAATTAACAGTTTATAAGCAAGGAGGTAAGTTAAACAGCATGCTAGTTTTAATATATTATCTTGCACTGTATTTAACTTTTAAACATCAAGCTAACACAGATAGAGTAGGTAAAGCCTAACTCTTCCACTATTGCTTACTTGGTAGTTTTCTTTCAGAAGGTTGTAGAATATTTTCCCCTGGGAGCTCTCCCTGTAAGGGAGTTCTAAAAGCAAGGAAGATGAGATGGACTGAACTGTTGTTACAATATAGAACAGAAGTGTAAGATTAAAGATACCTGCCTTCTTACGTGACTCAGCAAGAGCTTATAGGATATTCAGACTTCATGTTTTGTGTAAGGTGGATGTTTGTAGGGGAGAGAATCCCACAAATAACTAAAATGAGAATGCTAGCTAAAGGAGAAACTGAAAAGAATGACCAAAAAAGGTTTAATACTTGTAGATGGCATAGAGACTATTTTCTGGCAGCAATACTGGTGTTTTAGAATAAATGTTTATCACTGTCAAAATAGGATTAAAAAAACCTTGCATGATTAGACAGAAGAATATTAAGTAGAAGTTTGGAGGGAAGAACAAAGCAAGCATAAAATCCAGCAAATAAAGCATAAAAGTGAGTCACCCCAGAAGATACCTTGGAGAGCAGTTTACTAGAAATGACCACAGTAATGAAAAATTTGGAACCCACCAGGCTTTACAACAAGTTGGTCAATATTTGACCTACTTGGTAGGTCAATAGATGAACAAGGTGAAAAAAGCTTCAAAACAAGGTATGGCTGTTTCATTTTGCTCTTTACTTCAGAATAGTACAGCTCTTGAGGCATGAGTGTGAGGACCTAACACTACCACTAGAAGAGACTTCAGGTAAATTGAATGTTACATTAATAGTCAAAAGCTAACAAATCGTAGAAAGAGCATGCAGGAAATGGCAGTGAGATGACAGAAGTGAATCCTTGTTATGTGAAAAATGCTGATGTGGGAGGGACAACTTAAGAAACAGCACGCTTCAACAATTGTGACTGTCTGAATGCAAGTCAAAAAGATTGTGGTGTCCATGTGGATAGGTCAGTGAGAATGTTATCCGAGTGCTCAGCAATGCCCAAAGCAGCTGAGGGACTTAAAAAACGACTAGGAAAGGAATGGGGACCTGTATGGTAAACAACATTTTGCTGCTTATGATTCCATGATGCGCTTTTGTGTTGAGTAAAGCATGATGTTCTACTTTATTGTCTCCCTGTATTTTCCTTTTCATTTCTTTAGAAAGGATATAGTAGAAGCAGAAGGTGTACAAAGAACTGTGATTATAGTTGTGGGATATCAACTGGAGAGGTAAAAAAAAAAAAATTACTGTAAGCTGATGAAAACTAGGGATGGTCTGAGGTCAGAAGCATAAACAAAACCAGAGAGAATCGCTGAGAACAGTAGGTCCAGCTGGTGAATGCTGCTCAGAGCCATTCTGTGTAAGGGCATGAGGACATGGAAAATGGAAGTAGGTGCAGAATTTGACCCCTGGTCAGCTGCTAGTAGCATTTGTTGAAGCAAATACTGTTGAGTAATGCTGTTTAAGGTCTTTGTCGATGCACAGGAGAGTGGCATGGGTTACACCCTCCACCAGGTTGTGAATGACACAAAACTGGAAGGAGAAATTGAGAAGCTGGAGGGTAGGGCTGCCATTAGAGGGGCCTTGGCGGGCTGGAGAGACAGCCCAACAGAAACATTGGGAAGTTCAGCAAAGGCGCTTTACAGACTCCCGCACATGGGCTGGAATAATCTCAGCAACAGTGCAACCTGGGCACTGGCTGACCAGAAAGTGGCTTTTGAGAAAGAGACCTAGGGATTCTTGTCAATGGTGAGTTGCATTAAATTCTTATGCCTGTGAAGACCAACTATATGCTGGGCTGCATTAGCAAGAGCGTAGCCAGCAGGTCAACAAAACTGATTATTCCACTGTATGTGGCACTTGTGAGCCCACCTCTGGAGCACTGGGCCTAGTCTGGGGCTCCCCATTGCACGAAAAACATGGACATACTGGAGCAAGTCTGGGAGAGGATCACCGCAGTGGCTGGGGAACTGGAGCAGATTTCTGAGGAAAGGCTGAGAGAACTGGGTTTTATTCAACCTGAAGAAGAGAAGGGTAAGGAGAGACCTCGTAACCTCAACTTCCTAATAGAAAGGTATAGAGAAGATGGAGCCAGACACTTCATGAAGGTACACAGTAGTATGAAAAAAAGCAATGGGCACAGGTTGAAATATGGAAATTTTGGTTAGATACTAGGGAAATGTTTCTGCTATGGGGTTGGGTAAACATTGGAACAGGCTGCCCCCGGAGGCTGTGGAATCTCTGTTCTTGGAGATAGCCAAAACTACTGCATGAGGCCCCGAGCAGCCTAATCTAGCATTGAAATTAGATCTCCTCTAAGTAGAAGTTTGGATGAGGTGACCTCCAGAAGTCACTTTTGACTTGAATTATTCTTGTTGCTCTATGAGTGGTTTAGATGCAGCTGATACTGCCTAGAGACAAGACTGATGTATTAGGTGATGTGTTGGGGTTTTTTATCAGCCATCTCTTGTCTGCTTGCTTGGACCAACTTTCCAAGGAATTTGAAGCTTTAGTGACATTTACTACTAGTGACACAGATGTCCGTTGAAATTTGCTGTTAGCTGCATACTTTACTGACTTCACCTGGATAAACTCTGTGTGATTGAGAATAAATAAATTACCAGTAGGATGATCTGCGTGGTCTGTCTTGCCAATAAAGTATTAGATGCCGGTAGTGGGGAACCTTGAGAATGTACTAAAATATTACTTTAATTAAGCGTATTAAGCAACTGATGTGTATACGTTTATTTATCACTATGGCCAACAAACTCCTATGTTTATAATGCAGGAAAATTTAAAGTTTTGGCACCAAGTGGTTTTCCTAAAAGTTGATTCATAGTTAGGATAGTATTATACAAGCAAACCAATGCTCTTGATGAACAGGATGAGGAGAAAGGATTCAGTTTTAGAGGAAAAGAAAGTGGTTATTTAATGACAAAATCACATCAATATTAATTCTTCCAACTTAAGAGCATCTTACTGAAGTCAACATACTAAGTGTGAAATAGCAATATTATGAGCATCATATGTATCCAGCAATAGTTAAGCCCCTTTCAGTAGGGAAGTCTGCATTAGACATCTACAATAAAATGGTCAGCTAGAGTGAAGAATACTGATACTGAAATAGTGGAGTGGCACAGTTACTGCAAGGTGTGTAATAGTATACCTCTGAAGAGAAGTTGGTTCTCTGGATGGTGTGGAATGGGTTCCGTCTTAGCTGTTGCATGTCCAGACACATTGACATAGAGGGATGTTCATGATGCATTAAGGCTGAATAACTACTTGAGCAAATTAAAGGATCTGGCTTAAAAGGATTGTTTGGGGCAATTGACTTTTCAGTTCTGCTCTGGATGATACCAAGAGTAGATAGGATGGATAACTGGGAAATAAAAGCATTGTTACTTTTAAATAGAAACGTTTTCATAGACGGTAAAGAATTACTAGATTTGAAGCTGAAAAACTGGGTTTATAGGGGAATTGGATGATAGATTTGTATCCCAACCTACTGTTGAGTATTTCAGAAGTCATGAAGTATTAAAAATAAAAGGCAACTTAAAAAAATCAAATATGGTGGCTCTCCTCTCGCCTCTCTCTCGCCTCTCTCTCGCCTCTCTCTCGCCTCTCTCTCGCCTCTCTCTCGCCTCTCTCTCGCCTCTCTCCTCTTTCTTTTTTCTTTTCTATCATCCTTTGGATGATTTCCAATCTGTTTCTTACCAGTTCTCAAAACTTGTTATTTTAAATTTAGAATAATCAAATCAACATCTGTTGTTAACTTGCTCATTTATAATATTGAGCCTTAGCAAATTAGGTCTACTAATGGGCTGTTTAGCTATGATATATGTAACAATTTAATGGATTTAGTAGGGACAATGTATATGGAATTTGGTAAAGCATTTAGTCTGGTGATGTATTTGGTTGTTTTAACGTGGTTCTTTAATATGAACTCAAATCAGCTTGGGCATCATTGAGATTATACACTATGAAAAACATCAAAAAGTTGATGATGGGATACACTATATTAGAGTGAGGTCTTCAGGTAGCACGGACAACATTGTGTATGTCTACTTAATATGCAACATACTTGCTGCCAGGCTTGTGGAAGATTTGGAAATGCAGATGATGTTATTTTGGGCTGCATGTATGTTATAAAGAAATCAAAGCTGCAAAATTTTCATATTAAAAACAGCACAGTTACTAAACACTGAAGATTGCATTTTAAACTTGCTGCTGCTTTTATATCTCAGAAGGTTAATATAGGAACACAGAGTGAAGATAAGTAGCCAGTTCCCTGCTGACTAATTATAACTTGTGTTTACTGTCTTCCCAAGTGATTTGGTTTATATATTGAATTTTCAGCAGCCTCTTAAATATATATTAAAAAAAAAACCCAACCCACACAAACGTATTAATAGGGAAACTGTTTTCTCTGAAAAAAATATAACAGTATATTACATATAAACAACAATCATGCAAATTATTTGTTGTAATCTAGAAGACTACACATTATTCACAACTAAATTAGATAAGTATTTTTTACATACATATCAACCTTAAAGATTCAAGAGGAATCAGTTTCACAAGCATGGCACTTCTATAGTAATCATGCAATAAAATATTCCCTCTCTACTGGCATCTTGCTCGACTGTCATAGGGATTTGACTGGCCAGTGATTGCTTGAACTACCGTTACCTGGGATCTCTAATTCCCTAGCTGATCTACAGATACAGATATACACATCTATGCAGCTGGAACAATCCCTATACTCCCATCCCTCAAAAGAATGATCCCAGCACCCTGTGCTCTTCTGACTAATTATGTCCCTTATGTTTACTCTCCCTACCTCCTGTGCCTCAGTACTTTGAATTCTTCTGCAGGCCACCAGCGTACATTCAGATTAATTTTGTGATGTGTGTGCATGGGATCACAGGAGCTGTGATATAGACCTTTACTTTCTTTTTGTGACTGTCCTGGTCGTCTCCCTTTAATTATTTTTAGTCTACCTGTGATGTGAGAGACTGCTGTAGATCGTGGATAGTAAATGTCGATGTTTAAGTATGAGTCTACTTAGCTAGCTGTTCAGTTCTTGTTGTAGTCAATCTAATCAATTTGGCTACAGGAGTTGAGAAAGCTGTTCAGCTGACAAATTTAGGCATCTTTAGAGTGAGCTAAATAGCTTTTCAGGTTTTGTTGGCTGCTAGGCTATATCTCTCTTGGCTAGAATGGAAATTTACAGATATGTAGCTCATACACATGTGTTCAGATATCTGAAATCTGGAGCTGTATGCTATTAATGTTTCCTCATTTACTTATTTTTACATCAACTTTGTTAATGAATTTAGCGGTAATATGCTATCACGAAGCATTTTATGACCAGAAACAACTCTTTCTCCATGGTTCCCTGTAACAGCCTCAGAAATTTATTATGACTTCTACTCTTCAGCATGGAGTGCAGTGTTAAAATGTGCCTGGAGGGCAAGTAGTTATCAAGTTTCAAGAAGCAAATACTATGTGAAAATAATTTGCAAAACTGAAACCATAGTTCTGTATGTAATAAACTTTAAAAAATGTTTTTGCATTAGGTGGATCATATAGCATTTGATGTGGATTAATTTATCTTGCTGAAGTTTAAAGTACACTTGTAGTCTGAATTAAGACAGTAGTGTTAATATAAGTTGAAGTAGTAGGAGTAGATGCATGATTTGATAAATGTAACCTTGTCAATATGTTATACAATCATTTTTGAAGGCACAGAACAAATTTATCTTCTTTTCTTTTTACTTTACTCATTAAAATCATCATTGTCTTAATCATCTTCCAGAGCAAAAACGTCAGTTGTTTTATATACAGCAGTGAAAGCACAGCTGGAATTTGTAAGCCAAAGAATTTAAAGACTTGTGGTAAAAATATTTTATTGAGGCGGTATCTTTAGAATTGTATATTTAATAACTCTTCATTGTGTTCAATAGGATGTTATTTGGGGATGAGTGGGGAGGCAGAAATTTCAGATCGAATTTTTACTTTTGTGGAGGTAATTTGAATAAAATTTGAAAGTATAGTTATTGGAAAGACGTTTCAATCTGGAAGTATTTGCCATTTCCAAATTTCTTACATTCACTACTTGGAACACGTGAAGCCAAATTTATCTCATTTGAGTTCTGCCAGGGCTATGTGTAGGTTTAGAAAACATAGAAGAGATGGGTTTTTCGTCCATTGAATTTAATGTTATACAGTAATGATCATATATAATTTATGGGAAGGCAGCTTTCTGGCAGGTCATACCCTTTTGTAATCTTAGATATTTTTTTTCTAGTGAATTACAGCAAACTCAGGAAAAGGCAGAAAGGAGATCCTAGAGGCTTTAAGAACAAAAGAAGGTTAGGGGTTGTAAAGAGGAAAGTGAGAGGATAGGAAGTGCTTAATTATGAAAATTGTATACAGAACTGCTGGGAGCAGTTAATGGATATTTCCAAAACTATGGCCTGCAGGGCTATTGTATGTGGTCTAATGTTTTGCTGGAACCTAGGCCATGGTGAGGGAGTGGCATTTTTGATTGCTGCACTCATCATTTGATACAAGTACTTCTGAGATCTACTGCAGCTGAGGCAGATAAAATCTGGCAGGTTAAATCACATGAGATGATTTTCACACAGTGTAAAAAAAATTTGGTGCCGCTTTGGACTCCTAAAGGGGTTTCCCACTGGGATGATCATTCCACTTTCACAGCGAGAGCACCTTTTAAAATAAGGTGTTGACCTAAGAACACGGATAAATTCAAGCTGGACAGCTAGAATGGTTCCTTCCTGCAACTCACTTTCCCATTGCTGCAAATTTTCACCTTTGTAGGAGAATATTTGAATTACACGTGAAAAAATCTTGAATCACTGCAGTTTCCAGGTAGTATCTATCAATGTAGTTTAGTGAGCATGGTGGTGTTGGGTTGATGGTTGGACTCAATGATCTTAGAGGTCTTTTCCAACCTTAATGATTCTATGATTCTATGTAAGTAAAATACATGCTGACTACATAGATTTTTGGGGGTTTTGGGCCATAAATTGGCAATTCTGGACTGCTTCACGTGTGTTTCAGCTGTTCCTCCTGTGGAAGAGCAACCTCTGGAACAGGGATGGTGCACAATGCTTGGTATGGTCACAGCTTTGGTTCTCTGACTCTGACTTGTTTGTGTTCAAGAATATCATATAGTGCAATGTTTATTCCTTAAACAGATGCAGGTCTTTTTCACAACTTGATAGAACAATATTACAGCTTCTTTCTAATTAGGCTTCTTTGCCTCACAGTCCAAGGACAGCATGAGAATATTCATGTGAATATATCTCTAGAAGAAGAAATGAGGGTTAATTATTTCCAACCAATGTTCTTTATTATCACTTCTGTCATTGCCAGACACCATCCACCTTCCTTCTTACTAATTTTGTCCTTGAGAAGTCCTAATTTTGGCCTTGAGAAGGCGAGATATGCAGGGAGGGGGGGAAGCCACTTCAGATGTTGCATCCATTCTCATACTCTTGTTTATCATGTATCTTTAAGGAAGAAATAGAATATGTGAGAGTAGCCCAAAGAATGTCACCTTTAGAAGATTTTTATTTACGTAAGTTGCATGGTTGGAGTGTTCCAAGACTAAATGTGAGGACATAATTTGTAAAATAATGCTGGCTGAAAGTAAGTAACCTTCAAAATTTGCGTTAAAAGGCTAACATAAGCATGACAAATAGAAATAAATCAATAAGCTCTCTCCAAGACTTTCCGTATGGGTCTGCAGAGAGACATTATTATCTTGAGTGGATTTTTATATTGCTGAAAATGGTTTAGATATTAACTAGTGCGATTGTGCTCACTTTTGTTGTATTTATGTTGCATTAGGCCTTCAGAATTGGTAGTAAAGGAAACAGTTATCAGCGGACAAAATTCAAGACTTTTGAACTGCCAAGCAGCGCTAACATAATATTTGCCTATTATGTAGCACAGGTAGATATGCCACATCATTTATGGCTAAATACTAAAAGTTTGCCTTTTTTTTTTTTCCTTCCTTCAACAGATTCAGAGCATTCCTATTACAATTTAATCTTGAAGAAAGCAGGACAATTTTTATCCAACTTGCAAATCAATCTCTTGAAGTTTGCACTCTCCATACGGGCATATTCTCCAACTGTTCAGATGTTTCAGCAGGTGACTATATTATCTGACATATTTGGTACATGATTTTGTGTGGTATTTTGGCTGCAGAGTAAAGAATGTTCGTTATTACAGTTCAGTAAAATATATGCCGACATTATTTGGAATCAAACATGATCCATTTATAAAGGCGATGCTTTAGAAGCTGGTTATGTTGAACAAATATTCATGTTTAATTGTATGGATAGCATTATTTTCAGGGTAGAATTTTTGAAATTGTTCATTTTTGAAACTCAGGTTGTGGGGTTTTTTTGCATTGCTTTAAATAATCCTATGGGAATTCAGAAATTTCCTGTAGTTTCAAGTCATTTATATTTGTTATTTAGTAGACTTCTCATCTCTCTCATTATTTTAGTATTTGAAAAGTTGAAAGATAGAATAGCCAAATACCTGCTTTGTTAATGAAAAAGTGAGAGGACATAAATTCACTGTGCTTGTAGCCTAAAACTGCTCCTCCTCCTTTTAGCAATGCCACCTTCAAGGTAAAGTGAGAAATCCATGTTTCTGAAAGGTAATAAGCTGTAATAAAGTTAGTTTTTTTTCAAAGTGTTCCCTGGAGGAATATCATCATCTCAGACTCATATCTTTCCATTTTTATCTTTCAGCTTGTGAATACAGAGTTATTGACATGCAGTCATATGATTCCCACTTTAATGGGAATAGAGTGGAAAAAGGTAAAAAAAATTAAAAAAAAAAAAAAAAAAAGGCAGGGGGTGGGAAGAAGAGAGAACCAAAAAGTGACGTTAATTGTTTGGGATTTATTGGTTAGGAGTCAAATCTTTGTACCTTAACATGATAGCTGATAGCGACTAAACTTAAAAATATCTCAGAGTACAGGCTGTGATTTCAGCTTGTAGAGGAGATTTCTCAGCCCTGTCTTTACAGAACATAAACAGACTTGCATTTTCTGGCGTATGACTGCATTTGATAGACTACATCTCACAAAGGTTATGAGGTCTTAATCTTCTAATATTTTCCATTACTTTTTTCACATGTATCCAATTTTGAATGGGCTTAATTAGAAACACAACTCAATGGCAGCTGTTGAGTTATTTTAATCAAAGGGATGTGAGTTTAAGTTGAAGTGCAATCAAAGCATTCTGGTTGAGTATAATTGTTGAAATATTAGATTGCAGCTGATGAACCTCCACCAGAAGGCTGCAGTGCATTTGTGGTTATCCATGAGAAGCACACCTGTAAGACTAATGAAATAAAAAAGCTGCTGAAGAAGGCTACTAAGAGGTAAATGTAATGATCTGTTTTAAGAGGAGAAATAGATTACTAAAGAGGAAAGTGTATTATTGCATATATACGTGTAGTATTTTGAAATTTTATTTTCTACTTACCTGATAATGCCAAGCTCATAAATCCCTGTTTACTGGATGTTTAAAGACATACCCATTTAAAGTATACGTTATTTTAAGAGTTACTTTTGGTTTTGAAATATTTTAAACACTTACTGTTATGAGAATTCATCAATTATGAATCAAAGTAGGGTTTTAAAATAAAATCATAGAGCTTTACTCCTCTAACCACATGGATAATTTTGTATTTCTTCCCTTTTTTTTTGGTGTGGGATAGTCAAGTTTAAGTTACAGTGTACTTTCAAGACAAACTTACCATTTAATGCATCTGAGACAGTACTTCTGCTGACAGACCTTTCTACGTAGTCAGTGCCACTGCATTTGAGGTTTTCTGGATTGTAAGGGCTTGGCACAGGAGTGGAAGAGGAGTCTACCTCAGCTGGCATAACCTTTCTTCACCTTGTGCTAGACTTTGCACCTATCAAGCCTTTCTGCAGGCTTTGTCCTGTGGAAACTAGCATCAGTCCAGAATGAATTTGGGCCGTGAAGTAAAATATGTAGAACCTATCAAAATAACAAATAATAACAAAATAATGAAAGGAAAATGTTTAATCTCTATGAAAAAATAATTAATTTGTATTTTTTCAAGACCTGTATGTAACTTTTTTATTTGTTTTTTTTTTCCTGCAATGGTCAAGGTCACCATAATATACATTAGTGTCCATACCCTCAAGCACTTCATGGAGATATGTAGAGCTGAAAGACGATTTAGTAGGGCATATTTCTTGGATGTTGGTTTCTATCAAATATAAATTGGAAAAAAAGACCCTGAAAACCTATAAATTTGTCTCTTTGGGGATGGTTGCTTCTGAAAACAATTTTGTGTTCTACATGTGTGATTTATGGTATTTTCTAAGTCCATTGATACAATTACAACCTACTAAATCATTGTCTTTTACTTATTCAATAGCCAAGGTTTTTGCAAAAACACTTCACTGTCTAGTTTGCAATGTCCCATTTTTAACTATTACATTCTGCCCAACAAATGTCTCTTACTTTCTTACATAAATTATTTGTACTATATTTTGGCTTTTAAAATGATGTTGAGTTCTTCTGGTCATATATTAAGGCATTATGAGACCTTAACATTTTATCACAATGTCTGAATATACTGTTCTTCTAAAGCAGTTAACTGGATTCAGCACATTCTCCTTTCTGGAGATACTGTCCCCAAATTTACAAGATTCTGGAAAATCACGATACTCAATAGAATCCTGAAGTATTCAGAATTGAAAGAGTTAGACTTCTAGAAATCATTAAGAACTCACAACAAAACTGAAGTTCTTTCTATTAAATTGTTCTTCTGTTTTGGGTAGTTTTGTGTGCACCAGTCACATTACAACCTTCAGAGCTGCAGGGACAAAATCTTGATAAATTTGCTCTCCGTCTCCCCACCCCAAAGGCAGTTGCATCACTAAAATATTTAGAATTCCTGGAGATAGACTTTGAGAAAAACACGTTCACCTTCAGGTAATTGTTTCCACTATTACTTCTAGTTGTACTCTGGGTAGCAGATGCTTTTCGCTCGTGCTGGAGATGTTTAGCCTAGGTGATAATAGATGGGGCTGTGCTCCTGATCTTTCTTTTCTATATGGTGAATAAATGATACATGGGACAGTGTGCCATCTCACTGTTGGTTCCTCTATACCAGTCATTCTTTTTCTCTGTTGGTTTTATGAAAAGAGATCTTTTTGTTTTATTGATTCCTTTTTTATTTCAAACTATTTTCCTTTGTGTTTCATTTTCTTTTTCTGTCTTCTGTCTGTCCTGGCCTTCATTTAAGCCAGGCCTACTTAAGTTAGGCTTTCAGTTGTGTCCTAAAGTTCCCATATTGAATGAGGACACTAGAAATGTTCTATTTTTAGGGATGATAGTTTCAAATCTCACTGGAAGAGAAAGAAGAGGCTGCAGCATTATTTTGTGCAGATCCATCAGCTCAATCTGAGATCCAGGAAGTCTCAGGCACTTTGGACTCAGGAGAGCCCAAATAGTCTGCCTGTCAAGATAAAGGTTTTGCTTCATCCAGTCCTTTATGCAGCAGCTACTGTGATTTGGTCTGTTGCACTTTCAGCCATGTTGCAATGGACTGCGTGGCTCTAATTGAAAGTATTTTGTGTGGAGGTGCAATGGGCTGCTCAAGGGCTCTGGATGTGTCAAAGGAAGATCTTCAGTGGTTAAATGGTTGGGATTGCTTATCTTGCTAACCGTCCAAAACACAACACTAAGATTTCTGGAGCTGTTGCTGCCAAGAACGGAAGCATTGATGGGAGTCACATTTTGCTCAAAACAATCAGTGCTTTAGAAGGTTTGTCAGTACGTATGTCTGCTGTCTTCTGTCCATCACATTCCTTCTGCATCCTGTCTTGGCAACTATCTAGGCAAGGATATAGTTGCCTGTACTACCCTAGTAACTGATTAGCGAGTGCTGAACTCCACATCCATGTTTGTTTGGGGTTTTTATCTTTTTTTTGTCTGCCCAACTGCTGTTCCTTCCCTTTCAGGCAGCCTTCTCATGAGAATCTCCTATGGCAGGAAATTAATTAGCTTTCAGCTCTAAGAGCAAGAGAATCAATTGCTTCTCACTACTATTCAGTGTTGAAGAGAAACAGAGAATGGAGGCTTATCTTGGATTTACAAGGGCTGAACGCTTTAATTCTCTAATCCAAGGTCATTATGGTAGCCCTATGCAGTGTTATTTCACTGTAGCACTTAATTTTTTAGTGAAGCGTGTTCATTATAGTATAAAATACTTCCTTTGAGACTGTCAGTGTTCAAGAAAGTTATGGCAGCACTTGGTACCCACCTTTTGAGAACAGGAGTCATTCTTCTGCTATACCTAGGTGACTAGTTAAGAAAAGAGAAGCTCCCTTGATTTAGGTTTTCAACTCTCTATAAATGACTGTGGCAGTTCTTGTCTCTCTGGATATGAGAAGGAAGTTGCACAAGTCACATCCCAGATGTATGCTTTCACTGGGGCAAATCTGTATCTGTTCTTGAACAGATCTTACTCATGCAGGAGTTGTTTCAGACTCTCTGATGACACCTACTTTGTCTGCCTTGTCCTGTGATGACAGTGGGAAAGCTTGCCTGATATTTCTGTGACACATGGCTGCATGCACCCAAGTTAATTCTCAAACCAGGCCCCTCCTTTTGTCTCTGCCTTACGAATGTGGTCTTTGATTGCATACCTACCAAGCTTACACAGGATGTTGATGTTAAGGCCCTGAGTAGCCTGATAGAAATTGGCTCTGCTTTGAGTGAGGGATTGGAGCAGATGACCTCCAAAGGTCCTTTGCAGTGTAAATTATTTTGTGATTTTATATTGAAGATATTCCTAAACTTTGCATCACAGAAACTGTGGAATGTGGAGTTCTGCTCACACCTTTCCAGTATGACTTTTCAATGAGCAGCTACTACACACATTTCTGTAGTGTGTGTTGGATTAGAGTTTCTGAACTTGTCTTGGAGAGGTTTGGAGGGAGTTTACTGGTCTTTCAAGTGTGACTACGCAAAGGCAACTTTGAAAAAGAAGCGTACTCATCAATAATTATCACCTTGAGTATATTACTCAGTCATATCCTCTGTTACTTTTCCATCTTTCCCAAGTTTTGTTCAAAAGATGTTTGCAGTCATCTAAGAAATTATTGCAGGTATAGAAAGTGTAACTTTTCTAGTCATGGCTTTCAATGAGGAGGGTACATAGGCAGTCAAAATTTGCAAAATTAGCTAAATTAACAGAGCTTGATGGTGTTTAAGAAGTATAACCCCAGTTAGTTTCCATGCGTGTTAGCAGCTTTCTCAAACTTCACTGAATATCCCTCCGCTACTCTGTTACTCACTGATTGCTCTGTACATCTCTAATAGATGTAATGCATCATTTAAATTAAAGCTTCAAGCTGTAACTGATTGTTGTACAAAATCTCAGTGCTATGCTTTTCATTTGCTCTTTGTGTTGTGATTTGATAAAATATATTAAAATCATTTATAGTTGATGCTGATTTATCAGTTTCTTAGACTTTAATTTGAAAATTTTGTGTTCTGAGTTTGTAAGCAATCATGATTAATTTGTGATGATTTTAACGTGGCTTGTATATCTTTAGCATATAAGCCATTGCTAGTTTTTTCAATTATGAAGTAGAAAAACTGTCACTGTTTTAATTTCTATTCTGAATATATAATATCACAATTATTTGTTTTTAAAACCAGACCCAGGCCATATCTTTTTAAGGGAGATCATAAATTCCCAACTCTCAAAGAGGATGGCCCAGTGGTTGTTCTTTATGCAGAAATGGGTACGAAAGGTTTTGTCAAATTCCACAAGATTTTATCTGAGAAGGCTCAAAAGGAGGAAATTATTTATGTTCTCCGGCATTATGTTCAGGTATGCAATTCAAATTAACATTGATTCAGTAAACTGTTAGTATTCTGACTTGATTTTGCTTGCTTTTTGACAAAACATATTTTCTACATTTATTTTTGCATTTGCCTAAATCATGTGCTATATATATTCTAATTTTAAAACTTTCTAGGTGAAGTGATTCACCTAATACAAACTTTGAAGCTGGGAAAGCATGATAATCTTATCTAATCTTGCATGCAAGTACTGTTTGCGTCACTGATTGATCCTGAAATATCTCTTTTTTTGGTTATACGACTGGTTTTTGTACATTATACGAAGATCTTGGGTGAATCTTGGTCCAGCAGACTGAACATATTAGTAACAAGAATTAGAAAAATGGGAAGTAGAATAGAAAATCAAGTTGAAAAATAATAAATTATACTTACAATTTTATATATTCTCAGTATAATCTCATATGTTCATTGTAGTATGGCAGCATGGGCTATCACAGTCAACATCATTGACCAGTTTTTCGACGCTTGCGTTTCATAGTGTCAGTATTTTAAACATAATGTTTCTGAATGCTTTTCTTAACTTACTCTTCTCCCTGAAACAAAACAAGACAAATACCAGTATATGGAACTATACTGTCCCCAGTTTTGGTTATTGGAAGGTTTTTGTAATTTATATTCAAAGTACAGCTCTTAAATAGTGTGGCTAATGCAAGAATAATCTGATGGAATGAGAGGTTGCTGTGTAAACCAGGCATTTCGGGGAGATGAGATCCATAGTTTGCAGATGACTTAGAGTTGTTTGCTCACAGTAATAAAGTAGAGAACTTGAGGAAACCAGTCTTAAATTCTAAGTTGTGGGGGGTATAGTTTTTACTGAATTTTATGTTCTTTTATGCACTTTTATTTCAATTAAATGCCTACAGTCTCCTTGCTCTGACCGGCTTATGCACCACGGTCCCCCCAAATGCGTGTTGTCTTCCTTCCTGCACTTTTTCTCTCTTCAGATTGCTCTTCCCTTTTCCTCCTTCCTCACAACCTCCATTTTTATTCTTTGGTTCCCACTGAGACGGATTCTCCCTCCTTTTTTACATTAAATGCCAGAAGAGGGAGCATTGAGAGCAGAAGAGGTACAGTCTTTCTGCAGTCATCTTTTTTGCCAGTATCACTGAGACTGCTTAGAGAGCGCAGTGCTCTCTCTGCCTTGAGACTTGCTTAGAGGACCAACAGAGAAAACCCCCAGCCCTGCTGGGTTTTCAGTTGTGGGCTGGAGGATTCTCAATAGAGAATGATTCTTAAAAAGAGCAAGCTAAAGCTGAAAGGCTCTCACGAAATTGCTGCTGTGCATGTGCAAATTGCATTTTGGAAAGGAGATTTTCATATAGCAAATTAGAGCACAGTTACAGAAATAAGTATGCTCTGAGTAATTACACTATTGAATGTCAAACTTCCACTCCAAAGTTAAAAATACTTGTTTGTTTTTAATAAGTGGCAATCTATTTTTAGCAGTGATACTTTAATACATTTTCTTAATCCTCCTTGCAGAAAGTGATTAACTCTTTTGTCAAAACTTTTTTAAAGAATCAGTCTGACGCAGAAATAGAGAATTTCCTCCTAACATGCTGAAAGTCTGGCAAAATTACAAAGAAATGAATACAGTTTGAAATGCGAATTGTAAGGCATCAATAATTGTATAGGGTGCTACCAGCTCTGCCTGTTCTAGTCCTTCTTCTAATATTATGTGAAAGGACTACAATTTTGACACAGACTTTCTGTGGTCTGCAGGAGATAAAGGAAGTCCTTACTTTCTGTTACACACCTTCTCAATGGATTGTCAGTATGCCTTACATGACTCTTGTAATTTGTTTGGTGTAGCATTTTGTACTTTGACTCATAAATTGAAAGATGATTTTAAGTTATGACTGTCACAACATTTTAAAGTTACAGTATTAGATATTGTTAATCTCCTGTAAATACAGTTTTTTTAAGTTATATTTCTTTGTTCTGTTAAAATAATATCATCAAACAGAAAACAAGTTCCAGAAAAATGTATTTATCTGGATATGGTGTAGAACTTGCAATAAAGAGCACAGAATATAAAGCAGTAGATGACACACAGGTTAAAGGTATGTGGGGTTTTTTATTTATTTATGATATCTTGTTGGAGATACTATTGAATATGTTACAATCTTCAGTTATAAAGTCAGTAATGTTTTGAAGGTTATACTTAATTTCTTTTTACGGAAGGAAGTCTCAGGCATTGGGAACTAAGACATCAAAATATATGCAAGCATTTGTAAACAGCTGTGCTTAGGATATAGTTCATTACCTAAACTCTAATTGTTGTTTTCTGTGGCTCTTCAAAACATAACCCATTCTACTTCCTTTCAATAAGGATAAGATTGTTTTTCCTTTGTTCTTCAATTACTTTGTTTGTTGGCATCTCTAATATGCTAATTACTACAGTATCTACACATTAGTGTGTCAGGGGTGAGGGGTTTTTTTCTGAATTTATGTGGAAATACTTTCACACTCTTCTGTAGGAAAGATGTGTTGTATCGTAGAATTTGGTACCAGTGTATGGTACTACGTGTTGAAATGAGACATTTACCACAGAAAGTGGTAGCTATAGCATTCTGATACAGAGGAATTACTTTGCGTGGACATTTACAAGACATAAAGAAAGTTAGGTAACTCTCTTTGGTAAGACTAAGGTTTAATAGCCTTTGAATCACGTCAAAAATAGTTTAAATTTTTTAAGGGAAAGAAACTGATCTCTGACTTACATCAAATGCTAGCTGGAGATTCAAGCACTTTAAAGTCATCATGCTTTTCAAGCATAAATTTGGTAGTAGTTGGCTGATAAGAGTTATGCCTTACCATTTAATCAAACTGAGAAATGGCTATTTTGGGAAGTGAACTATTTAACCATATCAATTTCATTTATATAAAAAATGTAACCATTGGATGAGTTATATTTAAAAATTAATTTGAATGTTGCTAAGTTCTGTAAAGTGATTCATTCTGATGCCAAAATATGAATAAATCTAATTGAAATTACATCTGGGAATGACAACTTTCTGATTGTATGTTTCTGTTAACCATTTTATAGTTCATAAGAACATAACATGAGTAACTTTCTTGGTTTATCTTGTCTACGTGTACTATGTGTTCAGGAGCAAATGAGACAAAAGAAGAGGAAGATGAGGAGGAGGAGGAGGAAAGTGATGTCCAAGGATTTCTCTTTGGCAAATTAAAGTGAGTTGATATAAGTTATAATTAAACTTCTGCATTTGTTTCTGGAACCTGAACCAAAAAAAATTTTTTTTTTATAGAAGAAGCGAGATTTATGTTGGAAATTACTTTATTTGCAACTGGTGAAAATTCTGATTAATTTTTTGGTGTATGTCTTGTGAATGTAAAGATGCAACAGTTGTTTATTCTGTTCATTTCAATGTATTGCTTTTAGTTTTCTGATTCTCTTAGAATGTGTACAGTAAACTGTTTTTAAAGTAAAAAAATTCCCTCTGGGCAACAGTCACAAAACCTTAGAACACTGTGTTTTCATGTTTGTATCTACAGTAAATTGTTGCTGCTACTTCTGTTTTCAGATAATTAGAATCAAAATGTTGGTTTTCAAAATGCAGGTAGTAGCACAACAAATCCAAACCCATGTGTTGTAGCTACATAAGGTGTTTTTAAGATGGGTAGTCATTCATTTCTTAGAGTTAAGGAGTGATATTTCTTGGAAGATATGCTTATTATAGATGTTGTCTTATTTTGGAGTTTGTGAATTTGTGTTCTGTTCCAGCAGGAACTCTTTTATCTCCAAGTTATGATCTGTTAGATGAAATTGGATGCTACCCTATCGAGGGCTCCTTCCAGTCCTCCATTGATGGATTCATTTCATGGTTGCAGTCATCAAAAGTGCTTCTCTTTTCCTGTAACAGATCCATGCAGTGAATCGTAAATCCTGTTTTTTTCTTCAACAAGAAACTCAAGAGTGTGGGTCTTCTATAGTGTCATTCTCTCTCTTATTATTTAAAGCAAAAGTAAACTTGTTTGTAGATATTCTCACCAATCTGTAAGTCTTTCAGAGTTCAGAGCTGCTAATGCTGTCTAAATTCTCGAGAACCCATCCCCTTTCTGCCTTTTTTAAAGTAAACACATTGAGATAGAAGTGCACCCAGGTCTACAGGCTTCCTTGTTGTTTCACTTATGTAATAAGACACCTTCCACAGCAGGTAATACCAAATGCTTATGTCATATCTTTATCTGAGCTTTTTTTCTTCTTGGATTGTGCTAGGTTTAGCTATACGGAAGTTCTTGATGTTGCACTGTGACTAATTTGTGAAGCTGTCAGATAATTACTTAGACTTTGACATTGTTTCTAGACTCATATTTTTTTCTTCTCCTTTTCATACTGGAGATGAAAGATGTTTCAGTAATGTGTAAATTGTCCCTCAGTTATAGCCATGTCAAAGGTTATACTTTTCTCAGCTGTGAAATAGTTATGAATGTAAACAGAAGACATAACGCCTTAGAAATATAACTATTTGATTGTGCAAATTAACATAATTCAATCCTACATCATGATATGTATCCAGAGAAGGATAGCTTTTTTTCACTTGGCTTTGTGTGTGTTCGATTTTGTGTCTACATTGACCATAGCATAAGTGAACAAGAGAAATGAGGGACCAAGCATCAATAATAGATCTTGGTTGTGGCTTGTGGCTAGGTCTTATTTGTCCCTTGTCTTTCATTCACAGAAGAATTGAAGGTCTGAACACGAAAAAAAATACATGTACCATCAAGGTAAATTTGCAAAGAAGGCAGTAAAAATTAAAGAGCTCAAAACTAGTTAAGAGTTTGCTACTTCATAGAGGTATTTCTACGAGTACAAATTATGTTTGTCATTTCTAGGTCTATGTTACAAGTAAGAAAAAAGGAATTTTCTGTCTTTGCTTCCCTTTTCAGTTGAGTATGCTTTCTTTGAGGAACATGGACTATATTTTAATTCCAGAACAACAGTCTTCGTCAGTGATATTTTTATTTTTCTATAAAGAACAATGGTTAACATAATCCAACAGCTAAAAAATGAGGAGGGAGGGATTCCTTGTGAAACTTCTTGATATCTAAAATAAAATATGAAATATTACAGAACTTAAAGTCTTAATGCTTTAGGTGTCTCTTTTTTAGCTACTTCTTGCTTCTTGTTCAATACTTCTAAGTAGAAGAATCTTTAGAAATCTGATGGAGATTGTTTGATGTTCGAGGGTGTCTTGTAGCAGGCTGGTGTCTTTGCCCTCAAAACTTCTTTGCCCAATTATGTTTCCAAAAACAATAGAGGCTTTTGGGCACCATGCTCTTCTTCAGGTCTGGCTAGTGATCTGTGTGCTCAGTAGCTAGATTTTGTCTGATGTTAATTTCCAAAAACAATAGCCAGGCTTTTGGGCACCATGCTCTTCTTCAGGTCTGGCTAGTGATCTGTGTGCTCAGTAGCTAGATTTTGTCAGTGATGTTAATTTATAAAAGAAGTTCCCAACATTGTCTTGCCTATATCTTTTGTAGGTAACACAACAAACTGTACAGTTGCAGTTAATCTATAGTACAGTTAGTATACAGTTAGGTATACATTATGCTATAGTAAACTAACTATACAGTTACCTGTATTGTGTGTTAATACTATTTAATCTTTGAGTTCATTTATGTGACAAATTTATGTGACAGGGTTTGAGACAGATCACTACAAAACAAATGAACTCCTTCTTGTAATTAACTGGTTTTTAGTCCTCAGAAATCCCCTCTTCTCACCCCAAATCTCATTTTTGTTTTAAGAATGAATTAAAATTTTAATTCTTGCTTGTTATCCTAAAGATACAGTATTAACTGTGAGCAATATTGTGGATAAAAGCAGACGTAGATGGATGTAATTGATTTTGCCTTTTTTTTTTTAAATGTTTTATTGTAGACAGATACATCCTGATCTGAAAAATAATCTGAAAGAGTTTAAAAAACATCTAATTGAAACTACTAACAACATGGAACCGCTGAAGGTTTGGGAGCTACAGGGTATGTGTTGCATTTTTCTGAATTAACACAGTACTCTCTCTAATTTTCCTTTGTTATGGTGATGTATCAACATTATGGTAAAAGCTTCTTTTAGAAAAAGACATATGGTTTCATAAAAAGGGGCAGTATTATATCAAGTATTTTAAAAGAATGTGTTGGTATCTTGTCCTAGTATTATGTGCTAGAAATTAAAGGAGCATGGAAGTCATTTTATAAGATGGAGAATCATAACTGGCTTTACTGATTTTAATGACAGAAGTTATATTGCCCGGTTTTCTGCCTGATGTGTTATCTCGGATGTTAAATTTAGTTTCCGGTATTTTTTTGAGAGGTCAGGCAAAAAATATCATTTTGACATGACTGTTGAGTCGGGACGAAATACAGGTTAAGACAGTTTGTTTTCTTTAATTTATAAATCCTAACTTCTGTCAGTGCACTGGAGTTCACATGGATACATTTTTTAGTATAACATCAAATGCAAGAACATGCTTTTAAAAGCTTTCCTGTGGAAAAGGAGAACAACTATATAGCAGTTATTTCTAAATGGCTTCTGTGCTGATGACCTGCAGGACATTCTGTAGCTTGAATGAAATTATAAATCACTCTAAAATAGGTCCCTAAAATGTCATGACACTTAAGTTTAGGCAACTAAATTTTGCCTGTTACATTCTTCAGTTTTAGAGGATAACCTGATCAAAACTGATTTACTTTTATACGAGTGCAATGAAGGAGACTGAGCAATCATCTGAACTTCAGTTTCTTTTTGGGACCCTGACTGTTACAGAGCTTGCTAGCAGTATCCAGTCTGAAACTAGCTATTTGAGATACTTGTAGTTCACTTGCATTCTTTTACCAATGAACTTTTACCAATCCTTCAGCTGCAGGATTTATCTTGGTCCAAAATTAAAAAAAAAATCGAAAAACGTTGCATTTCAGTTCTCCTAAGAAATCCACTGTGCAAATAAAAAGAAAATTCTCTTTTTGTCTATTTAAATTTTCTTTTTTTAGATGATTGAATACCATTCTGTTGATGTTCAAGCAGAAGCAGCTGTGAAACTTTGATCCCTTTAGTGTCTACCTTCAAAAGCTAGTACAAGGTCTCTATTTAGTCGTGGTCTTTTCTGCGGTGTCATGGCTATATAAATAAAAAATGAAATTGGTGCTGCTCCCCAAGCAAACAGTTCATACAGTGTTTGTCCTGGTTTCGGCTGGGATAGAGTTAATTTTCTTCCTAGTAGCTGGTACAGTGCTGTGTTTTGGATTTAGGATGAGAATAATGTTGATAACGCACCGATGTTTTAGCTGTTGCTAGGTAGTGCTTACACTAGTCAAGGACTTCTCAGCTTCCCATGCTCTACCGACTGAGAAGGCTGGGGGTGCACAAGAAGCCGGGAGGGGGCACAGCCAGGACAGCTGACCCAAACTGGCCAAAGGGACATTCCATACCGTGTGACGTCATGCTCAGTACATAAACTGGGGAAAGCTGGCCGGGGGGGCCACTGTTGGAGGACTGGATGGGCATGGGTCAGCGGGTGGTGAGCAATTGCATTGTGCATCACTTGTTTTGTATATTATCATTATAATTATTATAATTATTATTATTATATTTCAATTATTAAACTGTTTTTATCTCAACCCACAAGTTTTCTCACTTCTACTCTTCCAATTCTCTCCCCCATCCCACTGGGGTGGGGGGAGTGAGCGAGCGGCTGTGTGGTGCTCAGTTGCCGACTGAGGTTAAACCATGGCAGCGTTGAAAGTAGTTAAGCGTTGGGATGCTGTTTGTTCAGTGCCAGGAAGACTGGTACTGGCTTGTGATAAGTACATTCAGGGCCTTTTCAGACAGGGGTCTTCAGCCCCCTCTTTGTATGGTGCAGTTGTTTTGATACTCCTGACACGACTGGGTGCTTTCTCTAGTTCATTCTTAATGACTAATTATAGTGGCTGAGTTAATGGCTTGGCTACTCTCTGATTTCCTTTAATTAGCTTCCAAGTAAAAATTTAACTAAATTTAACCAAAACTCCTTCAGCTATAGGGCATGCTTCTATTTATAAATGACCCTAAACACCATTCAAGAGCTGTCTTTCAAGAGCCTTTGTGTTTTAGGTAAGTAATTAGATTTACTATTCATAGTGAAAAATGATGTACAGAGTCCCAATGTGGTATTCCCTTTAATAACTTATTCTTTCATCTGTGTGAACAGCCTCTTGATCTCTAGTGCTTCGTTAGCTTTCAAAGCATACTTGAGATTTGCTTTAAGCTCGGGATCATCTTTTCCCCAAGGTGCCCTACACTGGGCTCTCAGCTGTGTTAGGGTGCGGCAAGGGGAACACTGTAAGTGACAGTCCCTGACCAGAGATAACCAAGAAGGTAAAAAGACATGTCAGTTTGCCTCAGTGGGATTTGAATATTCATACTCTAGCTGTTCAGCATAAAATGGAAATGATTAACAATTTATGAAGGATTTTAAGTATATGTCCTAAGTGCCCAGCAGGTGAGGCATCATTATCTGTAGTAACAGCAGCAATTGGGTATTGCTTCACCTGATCACAGCTTGTGTGGCTGTTGAAAGGGATCTGAAATGTTCTTTTTGAAAACGGTGATCTCTCTATACTTTTTGTATACTCTCAAACTCACCTTTTTTTCCAGCCAAGGTGTACCTTATCAGGCTAAACTAGGAGTGTGTGCTATTCTCTTTTCTTCAGCCTTTTTTTTATTCCTAATTGCTTTAAAAAGATGGTGCAAATTTCTACTAGGCAGCATCCTCTATGACTTTCTGCCTGGCACTTTTTACTATATGTGGCATCAGCTTTCCTCAAACTGAATAACCCAAGGCCTTCAGATGTTTTAACTAGCAGATTATGAGGAAAAAGCATCATTGCCCTGAGGTAGTTAGGCAGATTGTATCCAAAGTACATGGAAGCACCTAGTATATTATTGCCTTACCCTATTGGTACCAAAATTGGTTTTTCCCCAGTCTCATGTGCCAAGATTTGTCACACCCAGGTTAGGCACCAGAGAAGGCTAACTGAATTCCATTGTTGTTTTTCCAGTGGATAGGCAAATGAATTATAAACTGTCCTGATATATGAAAATTTACTTCATTCTGAGAAAAAGCATAGAGAGAAAAATGAGATCCCTTTAAAAATTGTGCTCGACACTTAGGAGAACTGAAATTTGACAGTAGATTGGCCTTTCTTTCATAAGTCTCCATTTTTTCTACCTGTGAAATTGCTGCTACTCTTGAAAATTGTACACCTCACATGCTCAATACAGCCTTCTACATTTAATATATCTGTTCTCTGAAAATCTTGTGAAGTCCTGGAGCTGGAAAGATCTTATTCTTTACTGCAGTTATGGGTGTCTGCGTGTTGGTGTGTGTCTAGGTTTGAGCATGGTACCCTTGTGATGCTGGCATAATACCACGTGATGAGTTGTCTTCTTTTTTCAGTGTGTTTTTGTAAACTTAAAAATTACATGTACAATGTGTATGCTCAAGACAGCCAAGCAGAATTCTGTAGGAAAGCCTGAATTTAGTATTTCTAACTTTTAAGTGCCCATCTTTTCAACCTTTATGTATTGTTACTTCATAATCTTTTACAATGTATAATTGAAACATAAAAAATGTTAATAGTGAGAGTGCGTATATGGAACAGTTTTCTGATTGGTAGGCCTTATTGATTGAGAGTGATATTCCCAGTGATTTTTTTTTTTTTTTTTTCCTTCCAGATCTTAGTTTTCAAGCAGCTGCTCGAATTATGTCTACCCCTGTTTATGATGCCTTAAAGGTAATGAAAGACATAGCTCAGAACTTCCCAATAAGAGCCAGGTATGATACTTAAACTTGTTTTTCAAATACTGTTTTTATGTTTGCATTTGAATTTAATGACAGTAATAGAGATCTATATCCAAATCCTGCAGTCAGATATTCATGTTTTACAGCTTGCTAGATGGATTCCAAGCAATTTCATTGAGTAGAAAATAACTCCTGGGAGAGCTCATGATGGGTCTCTTAAATGTTTCCTGTCTGATGCAGGAGATGCCATGAAGGCATCCTAATCCTTCAGGCACTTTTGGCTGAATGACTAGTCCTCCCGGCTTTTACTGGAATGATGTTTTCCCAGGTGGAAAATTCTGTTGAATTAATAGCAGATCTGTTCACAGTAGGAAGAGGCAAAATTCTATTAATAAATTTCGTAGGGGATCCACCCACATTCGTTCTAAGCACAACATTGCTGACAAGATTGGGCCCTGACTACTGTATATTAGTGTTCTTACTGGGGAAGATCTGTCTCCCATAACAGATTACTTAGTAAAAGATCAAGATAAATATTAAATAAATGAATAACATTTTCCTCTGTACTAAAATTAAAAATTGCTCTTCCTGTAAGCCAATTGTATTGTAATTGAGAAATGCTTTTCTTTTTATTTAGTAAGTTCTTCATGTAATCCTATCAGCAATATTTGCTTTAATTACTGGCTTAAATATGATGCTAAATAGGATTCTTAACTCAGCGTGCTTTCACATTTTACAACTCTTGTTTAATTATCACAGTGTTTCATTGTCATCTCTGATTTTCTGTTAGAGAAAATGTACACTGTAATGGAAAAGTTACCTTTGTAACATCTTGTTTCAAGGAAGAAAAATAACTTTTAAAATGTCTGAAGCATAATTATTATGAAATAGTAAGGTACAAGTTTACACATAGATTAGCAATCAGAAAATGCAGCTTTCCTTTATAAGATAGTGGAAACGTACATAATGTTGAACTGCAAGGCCAGTTCTGTTCCTTAAAGGACAGGAAAAAGTCAGTTTGAAGTATGCTAGGTGACATTTAAATCATCGATTTAAAAAGTCATTAAATTGTTACATCCCACTCCGACTCCCGCCGTGTATTTGTGGCATTAAAGTACAATTTACCTACTCTTCAAACAATTTATTTTTATGGGTAAAAGTATAAGAAAACATCAGAATTATTAAAAGGAGAATTGCAGTTCCTGTCCTGTATGATTTATTCTAATATGCTAATCTAGCATATTATTTTTAACATGAGATTACAAATATTTAAATAATTTAAAGGGCATTGTGTAAAAACATTGCACAAAATATATTTCCTTAATAATCTAATCATGCTTAACCTGCTGAGTCAAAAATACTAGTTTGGAAAAAAACCCCTAAAATAAACAGGAAATGAAAAGATATTGCTTAATCACTTTAGATAGATAACTGATCATTATAATAGTAGTATTTTTAAATTGTTCAAATTTCACACAGTTTAGATATGAAAACAACCATTTTTTCATTATGCAATTTTTGGTTTGAAAAGGCTGTATAAAAATTTTAGAACTATCGTTATGAAAATAAAAATTAAATATTATACATTCCTTAAAAATTGAGGCGTTCCTTAGACTATAAAAAATGGTCTTCCATTTATGGAACTTTCCTCTGGAAGTTTCTTTCACTTTCTAGTTTATAACCTGCATTTTTGTGTCTCAGTATTTCAGTTGAAAAAGTTAGTCTGAGGTAGATTTTACAAAATGTCTTCAGATGTAGACCGTGTAACAACCGATATGTCATGGCGACATTTTGGTAATTCATTTTATAGGGTATTTTTCGTCTTTGGTTTGTTGTGTACATGTCATAATTATCTGTTATTTAAGAATGCAATAATAAGAATTATAATACTCTGTTTCTTGCTATTCATTTATCATTCATGAATGTTAACATTATGAACATGTGAAAAATTTGCTTTTTTCCCTTGATATGCAGTACTACATAGCTACATGTTCTTCCAAGTAAGAATAAAGATGCATAAAATTATATGATAGAAAATGTTACAACCTTAAGGTCATACAAGAACATTCCTACATCATGTAGAATGATAAATAGTATCCATTTACTTTCAGAAAGTAAAGTGTTCCTCTTTGGTGAGTCCTTAGCACTTAATATTTAGAAAAATATGCATAAAACTTTGTGAAGCTCTGAACAAATTGAACAAATGATTGAACTCAAAATTAACAGATATCTTCCACAGGTACTTTTATACTTGTTACCTCAGATTCCTAGGGTGTCCTTCTCAAGGATCAACCATCACACGTTCTCCTTAAAAACTTGCTAGAATCCTGCATCGTCAACTGCCGTGCATAGATGAAGAACTAGTTAACGATTCTTTAATGTATTGCTTTCTTATTAACAAAAAAGCTATCAGTAAAGCTTACCTTTTGCTGATAAGTATTTTACTTCCTTGCTAAGGTTGGGCCAGCTTTGTCTTCTCCTTTCTGCCTTTTTATTATTTTCACATTCATTTTTTATGTTTCTGCCACTACTCTAAGCTATTTGGAAAGATTTAGGTTGTTCTTTTTATCTGTGCAGTTTTTACCACCTCTGTATGCAGAATGAAGCTTTGATTCCGAGAGTTGCAGACCCTACTACTATCTATGTTGAGTTTAGCAAGATAAAAATCAGAGCTTTTTTTTCCCTAAAGTATTTTTTTTCTTCAGGACTCTCTAAAACTATGGCTATGAAGTCAGAATAATAGTTGTGGTAGTACTGCCACACATTAAATTTTCACCTTGCTATGGAGTCCTTCTGTTAAGTAGCTGTTTTGCTCGTTGGCTAAGTAAATTCTCAGTAATAATTCCCATCAATTACGGATGTTCTTTTAATAAGAAAAGTTCTGTAGTGTTCCTGAATTATGTCTATTGCTGGTAGAAGGTCTCTTAAAGCAGTGTCCTACATAGTCAGCTTTTGAGACTTCTGACTTGATAATGTTTTTTCCTAGTCCTTCTCCTCCATTTTTCCACATTTAAATTTGGCTTCAGATATTCTTGTCTTTGTACTTACAGTTTCTTTTAATATTTTTTAAAAATGTTAATCAGCAATGTTTCTTTTTCAACAGAAATGTTTATAGTTTCTTGCTTTCTGTTCTACAATTTTTATTTCAAAACTAGTGAACATAGAAAGTAGTACAGTATAAGATATATTTACTTAGCATTGAATACACTTACTACATTCTTTATGTGCATAGAGAGTACCTAGCATTATGATTATAAAAGCTTTATGAGAAGTTTAGATTAGTTGAACAATAATAAGCAAGTTATTAAGCTCATCCTCCAATGACTACTGATAATAATATATTTGAACCATGTTGACTGTTTTTTAGTGCTGTCTTTGACATCACAGTTTGAGTTACATTTTGAGCCAAGGAAAGCCCACCAAGTATGGGTTGGTATAAATACAGCTCCTTCTTGATCCTCTATTGCCCTTTCATCACATGGTCCAGAAGGGATTCACAGTGACAAAAATAATCTGCCAGAATATTTAGGGGGGGGGGATGGAAAAAGGGTATTTAGCTGTGATGAATTGTGTAATATTTATAAACAAAGCTTGGAAATCATATTGTTTGTACTTAACAAGTAGTCTCTGATCACCTGGAAAGCTTGAGTATTTGTTTAAAGTAAACTGATTTTATGTCTTATTTCTGACATATTGTGAAAAATGTGGAGTTTACTAGGAAGATCTATTCTAAATCAGTTTCTTTTGGGGGGCAGGTGAGGATTTATATTACTAAATAACTGCTTTACTATCTATAAGTATTGAAGTTGGCTTAGTAGAATCATTCTCAGTTTGTGAATCATTCTCAGTTTGTTCAGTTAACTTTCAGGTTTAAGATGACTCCAGTTTTTCTTAAAGCCCCATACAGATTTGCTAAAACATGTACAATCATGTTTTGAAAAAAATATTTATGTAGGCAACTAGAGTATTTATTTTGGCATTTATTGGGAGAATCAGATTTAGGTTAATATGGTTTAGGGTTTCTTAAAACATGGAGACATTAATTTGCCTCTGGGAGTATTTTATGATAGCCTAGTAATTATAAACCTCACATAGAATACATTGTGGCAGAGGAAGTTAAAATAGTCTTCCACAATGTTCTTGAAAGGTAAAAAAGACAAATCGGTGGATTACCTTCTAAAGGTAGAATGACTAAGGAAACTAAAATTTTGACTGTCTGTGAATACTTAACATTTTCAAGGGTCTCAATCTGTAAATCTCTTCTAATTTCAGCTAATTTTGAAGGGGTCATTCTTTGCATATGTTCCTGGCCTTTGGCCAGAACATCAAGTTGTATCCTTGGCCGCCTGTGCTGTAATGTTGAGTAGCATGGAGTTAGTAACATTAACTTAGAATCACAGAATCATAGAATCATTAAGGTTGGAAAAGACCTCTAAGGTCATCGAGTCCAACTGTCGACCCAACACCACCATGCCCACTAAACCATGTCCCTAAGCGTCGTATCTACACGTCTTCTAAATACTTCCAGGGATGGGGACTCAACCACTTCCCTGGGCAGCCTGTTCCAATGTTTCACCACTCTTTCAGTAAAGACATTTTTCCTCACGTCCAATCTAAACCTCCCCTGGCGCAACTTGAGGCCATTTCCTCTTGTCCTATCGCTTGTTACTTGGGAGAAGAGACCAACACCCAGCTTGCTACAACCTCCTTTCAGGGAGTTGTAGAGAGCGATGTGGTCTCCCCTGAACCTCCTTTTCTCCAGGCTAAACCACCCCAGTTCCCTCAGCCGCTCCTCATAAGACTTGTTCTCCAGACCCCTCACCAGCTTTGTTGCCCTTCTCTGGAC
>NW_008795023.1:398368-409056 GCF_000699145.1 Aptenodytes forsteri | reverse complement strand
CTTCCCTACTCCTGCTGGCCACACTATTTCTGGTACAGATATATATACTTAAAATATACAAATATGGCATTTATTTAGGTAATAATTTAGATGATCAAACAACTTACTTTTTTATAATATACATGCTATTTTCCAGAAAAAAACAAGAGGAAAGATTGAGAGTGGTAAAAAATATGCTGATAATATTACTTCAACAAAGTGTAGCATAAATTTGAAACCTGAGTTTACTAGAGTAACACAGAACAAAATATTTGTTTTGAAAATAAAATATTTATGACACTGCATTACTCTTCTTTTTAAGTCTTAATTGCACCATTCTTCAATTACAGTGCACTGGATATGGTATTAAAATACATATTTCATTATTTAATGCATTTTTTAAAATACAGTGGTTGAGTGATACCAATATTTTATTTTTACAGATCACTGACCAGAGTGCTTGTAGACAAGAAGATGCGAAATGAAATAGAAGAAAATCAGAAGGTTTGTTTTTATTTCTTCAAGTGGACATTTGAGTTACTATCATATTACTGCTTTAGGAGATTTTTGTTAGTGTAGCAACTTTCACATGGTTTCTATCAGAGGAAGAGAGTTAATTGTTCTAAACGTCTTTTACTAAATAAATAACATTGAAATACTCAATTAAAATTTTTCACTTTCTGCTGTTCTTTGTACTTTTTCCCTTCCCTCTCTTGATTTTACAGAATTAGGCAAAGACAAACAATTTTTATGGAGTGTTGTGTTCAGTCATAAATTGTGTGCTGTGAAAGCAAAATAGGTATCAGTTAATTTTTCTAGAGCTTTGGTGTTGAATTTTAGTCATGCATGCAACTATTCTGCAAGGTATTTTGAACATCGTCTGTGGTAGATGGTGGTTTTATTTTCATCCTTGATGCACTGCATCTCTTGTGCCTTGTATCACATGAGGCGTCATTGTTCATGTAATTTTGACTGATTTGAGATGTTTCCTGAGATGCCACTTTGTGTTTGTCGAGTTCGTGACGTCTGTTGTATTTCCTGTCTCAGTTCAGAGTTTGGATTTTTTCTTTCAAGTTGAGTGTTAAAATTAAATGTTAACCACCATGCTTTTAGGACTGGTCACATAAAATGACATCCATAGCACTGTCCTTAATCTTGATCTTTAGAACATATATTTTCATATGGAGTTAAGACTGACCAACCACCGTAGTGAAAGGGATTTATTTCTTACTTATGGCACTCCTGTACTTCTGCAGCATTTCCATGTATCATTTTGCTTTGTATCCATTCAGGCCTTTTCCTCTTGCCTTGCCAAGACTGGTATCTCCAGGGGAATGCCTTTCCAGTTTCTTCCACCTTCCAAAACAGTGAAAGTGAACAATGTCCCTGTTGCACAGATGCAGCCTTCTCATAAAGAGCTTGTTATCTCCATTGTTGCAAAAATTTCACTTAAGTGTGTTAGAGCTCTCCACCGTGCAAAACTAATGTAACTAATGTAATGTTTTCCAGTCTTGAGTATTTTCCTGCACAGTGACAGGCTCAAGTGTTACATCCTTGTAAACGGTTATGCAAACAATTTTATAGGGCTCTTTTTGTCCATAAGTGATTACGTGTGGGACTGGTGTATTGAGAATACATTTCACATATCCCAGCAGTTCACCTTCTTGAGCCCTTCAGCTTGCTTGTGTGCAGGGTGCATGTTCGATTCTTGGGTTTTCACAGAGATCTTAGAGTGGGCTCAACATTATGCAGGCCTCTTGTTTCTTGCACTAGTGAGAAGTCCCATAGTTTTTGCTCAAGGGAGCAAATCAGTATCTGCACCCTGCTTCATTGCTTTCTGTATACAGCCGAGATATGCATTTTCTGTATCTCTTTGTTGTTAGGGTTATAGTCAGGATAAAGCAAAACAAAGCCCTGATGGTCATAGTTTCTCCGGAGTATGAGTGTTGGTATCAGGACTTTTCCTTGTTTCTTGATAAAGTCTTTACAATGTCTTTCTCAAATTGCAGCTCTGTTAACACAAAAATCAAAACCAACTGCTTAATCAAAAACCAAAATGCACAGAAAAAGTAAAGGTATATCAGGAACTAAAATGGCTGTTATTACTAAATATAGGGATTAGGAAAAGTAACTAAGATTTGGTTTGAAATGAAGATGTCTGCATTTAGGCACATCTATATGGTATCTAAACTGCTGTTATGACAATGAAGATGTAGTCAATGGACATCAAAAACAATTTAGCTCACTCAATGGTTGTGTTGTGGGGCATGATTGAGTTGCCTAAACTTGAATTTCTGATGTCATTTGAGATGCCACAGGCTATCCAAGAGATAGCCACACAGGTCTGACAGACGGGTCCCCTGGGACATCCATTCCCTTCTGCCTGACCCGTACTTTCCAGTCCAAGATGCCTTATCCTGAAACAAATTACATTGGATGCTTCATTGCTTTCTGTATCCAGCCGAGATATGCATTTTCTGTATCTCTTTGTTGTTAGGGTTATAGTCAGGATAAAGCAAAACAAAGCCCTGATGGTCATAGTTTCTCCGGAGTATGAGTGTTGGTATCAGGACTTTTCCTTGTTTCTTGATAAAGTCTTTACAATGTCTTTCTCAAATTGCAGCTCTGTTAACACAAAAATCAAAACCAACTGCTTAATCAAAAACCCCAAAATGCAGAAAAAGTAAAGGTATATCAGGAACTAAAATGGCTGTTATTACTAAATATAGGGATTAGGAAAAGTAACTAAGATTTGGTTTGAAATGAAGATGTCTGCATTTAGGCACATCTGTATGGTATCTAAACTGCTGTTATGACAATGAAGATGTAGTCAATGGACATCAAAAACAATTTAGCTCACTCAATGGTTGTGTTGTGGGGCATGATTGAGTTGCCTAAACTTGAATTTCTGATGTCATTTGAGATGCCACAGGCTATCCAAGAGATAGCCACACAGGTCTGACAGACGGGTCCCCTGGGACATCCATTCCCTTCTGCCTGACCCGTACTTTCCAGTCCAAGATGCCTTATCCTGAAACAAATTACATTGGATACCTATGTGGTTGGTCAGCTGAATCACTCCTATGATTCCATGACTGTATTAAATACATTAACTATAAGAGGATCTTAGGCACCTATCACACTAAGTTTAAATTTCGTACTACATCCTACTTGTAGTCTAAAGGCTACAGGCCTTTAGACAGCTAAAAGCTAAAATCTGTTGAATAAAAGTAGGGAAACTTCCTGAACGCTGCTGCTAGAGCACAATAAATTGGCATGTGCGTTCTTGAACTGCAGTACATCCATCTAGCAGCAGGAGAGATATGATCTCATGCTGTGTGTAACTGGATGATTCCCTCTCAAGATAATGAAAGTTGAATAGGAAATGCAACGGGAGGAAATAAAGGTATTAAAAGTTGAAAGGCATGTGATGATTTAGATGTAATGAATTGATACCTAACTAAGAAATAGACAAAGAACTGCTGTAGATAAAAGAAAAAATAAAATCTCATTAAACACAACTCACCATTTCCAGTGCAATAATTTGCTGACAGTTTAGCAAGAAAATACTATATGAGTATTATCAACATTAAATTCTAGTTTTGGATGCCTAAATACTCCTTCCACCAAAGTTGTTACGGGAAATGGATGCTCTTCTGAACAATCAAATGCCTAGCATCAAAATTGTATAACGAATCTCAGCTCTGATTCAGCTCAGTTCTTTTCGTACTGCAGTACTGAAGGATTTGAAAAACTTTTAGACTCCCATTTCAATACCCAGTGGCTGATAACTTTTTCATTGTTCTTGCATTCATTTTAGTTAGTATTAGGATTTTTATGACCTACATCAGCCAGTTGCAGTCTTTCTCAGTATCTGCGTTTACATGAGTCTCTGGGCTTGTAAGAATGACCAGGAAGCTTTCAGTAGTGGTAAGAGATCTCTTATCCTAAGTGCTGATTTCAGTGCTTCAAGGAGAGGGCCTGTTCTAGCCGATCTCACAAGATCTGTGCAAGAGCCCTGAAGGATGCTGGTAAGATTTCTTGAGACTGTAATCCTCTTTATATTTATTGTTCACTCCTTGAGTCCAGTGGCATTAAGGGGGATTTTTCTGCGGTCACAGTACTTCGTGGCGCAACGCTGGTATTAAAACTGTAATCCAAGTTGGATTTGCTAACTACAGAAAAATTCCAGGTATACCTAGGACTTTGGGTGCTTCTCTGCCTGGTGCAGAGGAGTCACATCACTGTGTGCCTGGCTGTTTAATTTTGTCCTGTCTGCCTGTTTTGGTTGTGTCTCAGGATCAAACTATGTGTAGGTAAAATGATCAGAAATTTCACCTGCTGCAAGGGCACTTGGCATTGTCAGGCATCTATGAATTTTGTCTGCTTAGAAGGGATGTGTAGAGTGAGACCTTGGGAGGGCGTGTAATTCTGTGTGAAGCTGTGGTAGGAAAAATGTAAATGTCAGACACCAGCTGATACTTCTAGTTTTTGTTTTAATGGTTGCATGAGGATTAACAAAGATAAATATGAAGTCCTGCACTTGGGACAGAGTAATCCAAAGCAGCAGTTAGTTGTAAAGAAGATAGAAGTCCTTCCTCTTCTGTACCAAGTTTTGGGACATAAAAAAAAATAAAAAATCTGTAATTTATATGAGTATATGATTGGGAATAAAGTGAGTTTTATAAATTAGGAAAGTAATTAAATTCTCTCTTTCTTTTTTTCCTTATCTGACTACAGGAATTACTGCCATGCATTTATGCTCCTCATTTTTGAAAGCCCACTGACATCCATTTTTAGGTGCCTACTAAAATTTTCAGGAAAGATAATAACTAACTAAATTTAAAAACAAAGTCTTTCTGGTTATTTCTTAGCATTAATGGGATGCAGCCCCTCCAAAATCCACAATATTCTCCACATTATATCTGAGTTTGAGTGTATGTATGTAGATACTTTATAACAAGCATAAGTAATTATATTACTCTTTTGTAAATCTACCTACAAAAAAGCAATGAAAGCACTACAAAGTTCAGGTTACACCATTAGAATAAATTACATTTACAAATTTCAAAAGCTGTTTTTCAAGGTCAAGGACAGGTTTTGGACTTTCATAAAAATTCTTTCTGTCTTAGGCTCAGGTTTATCACAGCTGCATTTTTCCTTCATGCAGAGCCCTGCCTTTCATATGCTGGTATTAGGTGCCATTACACATTTCCATCCTGCTTTGGGTTGTGAAAATGTTTATATATACTGAGGAATATGGTACCTTTTCAATGAATGATGAGTAATATGCATATTTGTTGGATTACAAGGAGCTTCAAGTAAACTGTTGTCTCATTTATGTGGGGTTGCGCTTGTAATGCCACAAACCAGTTAGTTTTGAGTTTACTTACATTTAACTGTGTGAAAGTAACCACACTACTTTAAAGAAATATCACTTTCAATGTTTTCCCTTTTTTTTCTCTCATTTGTTCAGTGACAGGCTTATAGGTGGAGTAATATACACAGCCTGAGTTGCTTGCTCTAAGTGTGCTTTTGTTCAAAGTGCGTTTTTTGTTCGCACTTATTTTGTTCAGCCAGTGGGAGCTAAATGGGAAAAAAATATATCTTTCTCAGCTTGCTTTTTTTTCTGCATATTTTTCATGCTTTCCATTCCTCTGTTGGGAATTAAGACAGATCTGGAAGTCTGACTGCTCCTCATGGGGCAAGTTGGAATAAACTATTGCTGTTGCTCCTGTTACTTATCTTTCTACAGCCACCATAGACTGAGCAGTGTGGTGCCTCACAGCTCTCTGAAATAAAATTATAAGGCATACTTTACTCCCTAAATACTTCCTTCCTCTTGTATTTGTTTATTGTGGATTTTTTTTCTTCTTTGCAAAGCAAGGATATGCTGTGCTATACCTTTCTGATCTATGTTTATTCCAAGGTCCCTTTGTTAGATGAGATTTTATGTTTCTAGTCTGTTTTTCCCAATTCCCCATAACAATTGCAACTAAACATTTTTTGGAATTGTGAAAAATGTTAAGCTATTGAGAAAGCTAGTTTCAAGTGGAGGTCTGAAGGACACATATAAGGTATACTTTTGTTGAATAGAGATGTAGGAGTAATTTTTTAAAAAAAACTTACAAGCCATATTTTTGTATGTGTGTGTATTTTCACTTTCTGTTGGCAGATACTGAGAATGTGTCCTTGTCTCTACCTTGTACAGGCAGGGACACTGTAGGTTATTTCGGGAGGAATTATCAGCTATTTTCATTTGTATTTGTATATTGAAAGTTTGTTAAGTGGCACTCATAAAACTATGTTGTCAATATTTTTACCAACAACACTCAGCTAACAGAAGAAATTATGTGAAAGAGATTTGATGTGTCTGTTTTGCAGAATTACTTAAAGGGTGGGTGTGGGTGTGGGTGTGTGTGTTAGTGTTGACATATACCTAAATAAGTTAGCAGTACTTTTTACTTTTTAGCATTTTCATGAAATACTTGGACTCCAACCTGGAGAAGCACGCTTATTTCTAAATGGCCTTCACATTGACCTGGATTTTCATGATCCTTTTAGGTAGGATGGTACATTTTGTTTGAAGATTACAGAATTACTAATAATACTGGAGAAGTCGTGTTCATGGTGGTAGATAATCTCATCTGTTGCATTTTGGGGGCCAGGAAGTGCTCCAGTAGAGGGAATACTCTTTTACAGTGGTTTTGCTTTGAATATGAACATTGTATAAGTAGTTGAAAACAGCATTTTCTCTTGGAATAAGTTTTCTAATTTGCTTACAATTTTATGACTCACCATGTAAAATTAATTTGGAAATGGAAGGAATCCAACATGTATGTATAAAAAGGTGGGAAAAGCACTTTATAAAAAGTAAGTTAAGTGCTTTCACGTCCCTATTTCTTAAAAATTACAAAAAATTTGAGGTGTTAAATTTAGATATACAACACCTTGCGTTATTTTTGGCATGCGTGTGAGTCTGTGTCTGGCCACGTTTTATAATAAGTTCTGTTAATACAGGACTAATATGCTTTTTGGTGTAAGAAATCTTTTCCCAGTTGGTGTAATTATAGTATAATTATTTTGGGTGTGACTTGCCTCTTTTATGCAAGCACTCATAAACTGTAAACATTTTCCCTTGCATTCTTCTGTATGTTGTCAACAGCAGGACAGACATGACTACTTCAAAATCATCTTTGGTGGCCTGCAAACTGTCAGTAAATATACTGATGCCAAAACTGAGTTTTTTTTCATGTTCCTATGATTTGTCAGAGTCTACAATTTTTTATTTTCTGTTTCTAATTAACTCAAAATGTCTTCTTTTCTCTTCCATGGAGATTCTTAAACTTTCTTGGTTTTAGCATTTATGGTGGCAATTTTTACCTAATTTTTTTCTCAGCCAGAGTTTTGAAATGGAGTCAATTGCATCTTTTTTGGTAATGATGCAAATATTAATAGCACTTTTTAATGCTAGTGCTAGGTTTAATTTCACTGCATTTTAGAAGAGACCTTTCAGAATAGAGGAAACTCAAAATGAAGCAAAACAGAAATAAAGGCATTTGTAAAATCTTGCCTGCTGATGAGTACTTCAGGTTAGTTTCCATTCTCATACTGAATTTTCAGATTGCAACAAATGTTCCAGAGTCCTGTTGGGTCTTCTGGGAAAGAGTCTTCTTTTAGAGGTGTAGCTATGTGTTTCCTCCGTGCTGTTTTCAGGGTTCTGCTGTGATGCAGACTTACAGCTCGCCTGTGTCTCCATCACTTGCTGCCTGCTTCTCTACACACTTGCAAAGCTTCCTCTTAGGGTACCCCCTGCTTGGGTTTCTGCCGCAGCCAGGACAATGCAGCAAGGAACCTTCCATTCTGCTGTCCTGCCACGTCTTACTAAAGATGGATGAAATTCCTTCATATAAAATAAATGTGAATGAACAAAAGAGTTGTAGAATCTGTTATAATTCTGTTTTGAAATAAGTTGGAGACATATAGTGTTATTAATCGATTTTGTTTTAAACATTTGACTGCAGGAGAATATAAACATTATTTTTAATACTAAAAATAATCCTCACATTAATAGTCTTTGAAATATTTTTTCTTTTTATGTCATGACAAGAGTTCTATGTAGATATTATGCATTTTGTCTTCCTGAAAAAGTATCTTAGAGACTCTTAAACTGGAAGGAAAAGTGATGCATGGCCTTCATGAACTTGGAATCAAAGAGGAGATCCTGAGTAAATTTATGAGGTTGCATATACATCCTACAGATGACAGTTATGCACTAGATATTCGTCACTCTTCAATAATAGTAAGTAATTAAACAATTATTTATTTAAAGATTACATATTTGATAACGCTATGTATGAGACTGTCTTTTTTTGTAGTGTAATTGAAATACTAGGCATAAGACCATATATCGACAAGCAGTTTAAAATATTTTGGAGGGCGATATCTCTTCAATATATTTCAGGAGTAATTTTCTCTAGCCAATACCTTATTAAAATTTTAAGATGTAGGATATTTAAAAGAAAAGAGGAATCTATGTAAGAGTAGTTGCACACTCATAGCTGTAGAATTTGACTTCACAGCAATTATTCTAGCTGCATAATATCTCTGTATTATGCAAGACTGCTAGATGTACTTTACAAGTATGATAAGTGAATTGTGGACAACTTAAATATTTTGTTTCTAATTGTCCAATGACTCTACTTTTTTCCCTTCTTCAAATTTTATACAGTTTTCATTACAAAGGTTATATGCCATTGGAAAAGGCACTAAAATACTAATTGTCTTCACCTGAAAGAACCGTATTTCATTCTTCTGTTTGCCAAGTATAGACAGGCTTGCACAGAAAACAGTAGAAGAACAAATTGGCCATATATTAATTAGTTATTCTGATATATCTAAAGTGCTGCTGTGGGTTATAGATAAATACTGTATGTGACGTCATGCTCAGTACATAAACTGGGGAAAGCTGGCCGGGGGGGCCACTGCTCAGGATCTGGCTGGGCGTGGGTCGGCGGGTGGTGAGCAATTGCATTGTGCATCATTTGCTTTGTATATTCTATTTTTTTTTCCAATTATTAAACTGTTCTTACCTCAACCCACAAGTTTTCTCACTTTTACTCTTCCGATTCTCTCCCCCATCCCACTGGGGAGTGGGGGAGAGTGAGAGAGTGGCTGTGTGGTGCCCAGTTGCCAACTGAGGTTAAACCACGACAGTTATGTACTGCAAATAAAAACCCCGAATACTTTGACTGAAAAGAAAAAAATTATTAATTTTAGAAGCAATTTTCTGTAACTATTTTAAAAAGAAGATAAAACATTTTACTCTTTGCAGGCCTTCCATGTGTTTTAAAATATTTTTATTTATACATACGTATTTTACTCAATGTTTAATATGTGTTTTTTAACTGGCTGCCTTTTTTCTTTTAGTGGGTTAATAACATAGAACAAGATCACAGCTATAGCACATGGCCTGCAAGCTATCAGGAACTGCTAAAGCCCGCATTTCCCGGAGTTATACAGCAGATTAGACGCAATTTATATAATTTGGTAAGTTTGGAGAACTTAATTTTTTTGCATAAAGTATGTATTAATATGTGGACAGACAATTTATTGAAAAATACACATGCTGTATTCATTGTTAAGATAGGTTAGAATTTCATGTTTTCTATGTGGGTCTGCTAATAGTAGTGAAAATCTTTTTGTCTAGTGAGTCATATGTGATTATTAGTCTGATTTCCAGAAGTGGACTTGGGCACAGTTTTGTCAGGAGCTTTTCTGTTCCTTTCCATGCTACATATAGATAATTCACTACTATCAGTGAATTTTCTTCATAGTACACTACTGAGAGAAGGTAATAATAACTGTCCTTGTTTTAGAGATGGTGAACTGAGATACAAAAAGATTTAAATTATAAAGCATGCTAATTATGAATGTCTTGTAGCCTAATTTTTCCTCTGTACATAGCATTCTGTATCACTTAGTAAGTTAAGGAAACAGCTATTCCTGATTTAAATTGAAATTTAAATTACAAAAGGTAATTGTATGAATCATAGAATCATAGAATGGTTTGGGTTGGAAGGGACCCTTAAAGGTCATCTAGTCCAACCCCCATGCAGTGAGCAGGGACATCTTCAACTAGATCAGGTTGCTCAAAGCTCCATCCACCCTGACCTTGAACACTTCCAATGATGGGCCCCTGTGACGTCTGTGGTGTCTCACCACCCTCATTTCTTCATATCCAGTCTAAATCTACCCTCTTTTAGTTTAAAACAGTTAACCTCTTGTTCTGTCACTACAGTGTCACTACAGTGTCACTACTACTGGTAAAAAGCCGCTCTCCATCTTCCTTGTAAACCTCCTGTAAGTATTGAAAGGCCCCAATAACATCTCTCTGGAGCCTTCTCTTCTCCAGGCTGAACAACCGCAACTCTCTCAGCCTTTCCTCATAGGAGAGGTGTTCCAGCCCCCTGATCATTTTTGTGGCCTTCCTCTGGACCCACTCCAACAGGTCCATGTCTTTCCCATACTGAGGCCTCCAGAGTTGGACACAGTATTCCAGGTGGGGTCTCACCAGAGTGGAGTAGAGGGGCAGAATCCCCTCCCTCGACCTGCTGGCCACGTTTCTTTTGATGCAGCCCAGGATACGGTTGGCTTTCTGGACTGCGAGTGCACATTGTCGGCTCACGTTCGGCTTTTCATCTAGCTTT
>NW_008795023.1:395314-398205 GCF_000699145.1 Aptenodytes forsteri | reverse complement strand
CCACTCAGCTTGGTGTCATCTGCAAACTGGCTGAGGGTGTACTCAATCCCACTGTCTATGTCGTCGATGAAGATACTAAACAGTACTGGTCCCAGTACGGACCCCTAAGGGACACGACTTGTCACTGATCTCCATCCAGACATTGAGCTGTTGACCACTACTCTCTGGATGCGACCATCCAGCCAATTCCTTGTCCACCAAACAGTCCATCCATCAAATCCATACCTCTCCAATATAGAGAGAAGGATGTTGTGGGGGACTGTGTCAAAGGCCTGGTAGAAGTCCAGATAGATGACATCCGTAGCTCTTCCCTTGTCCACTGATGTAGTCACTCCAAGTGACATGAAGTTCAGTATATAAAAAGACAACGAAAATACAAGCAATATGTCATAAAAAGTATGTTTATAATGAAGCATAAGAAGTGTGTAATATGAAGTAGATTGCATTATGTATTAAAAGTTAAATATTGGCATAGATGTATATAACAGCTATATTATAGAGATCTACAACATATCATTTAACTATAATCTGAGGGGGAGGGAGTGTTAAAAAATTTTTAAAATTATTCTGCTGCATTTCAGCTACTCTAGCAAAATTATGATAAATTCTAAGGGGAGTTGCAGTGCAAAGCTGAATAAATAAAGTACCAATGTCATAATTAAATCTGCATAAGGATAATCTACCTGTGCAGACAGATCCCAGTTTTAGATTCTGTGCATGCCTGAAAGATCTGATTTTACACTTCAAGCTACGATAAGTGAAAGAGTAAATGCAAAGATACGTGAGATAGGAAGGAAGAATTCTTTCCCTTTGCTCCATTTTTTAATTAAAGTTTTAAGTCAATATGTTCTGTTTATTTACTTTAGTTTGGTTTTCACAACAGAAGAGAGCTAGTTGAAAGAAGTGATAGAAAAATCAGCATTAGATCCTTTTTAATTAAATACCAAGTTCATTAATAAAAACAAAGTATTGGCACAGAGTCTTGCAAACGAGAGTAGTGATGTCACATGGTTTGAAGTTCAATAAATGGTTAAATCCTGTTTTGTGTATTTGGTCCAAATTCATTAATTCTGAAGTTATTTTCATTTATACTCTTAATGTTTTCTTACAATGAATGCTCTAGGAAATTGAAAACAGTTGGGGCGCGCAGCTCCTTTGGAAATTTCTGTTCTTATCTTAGATATTATGTCTGAAAAAAAAAATACAGACATCAAGAATAAATATTGGCTGTATAATATGTTTTCTCTTCTTAGGTACTTTTTGTTGATCCTGTCCAAGAAGATACAGGTGATTATATGAAACTGGCAGAATTATTCTACCATCATAATGTACCACTTAGGTAAGGAAAACTGAAAGTCTTGAAGGAAAGTCTTAAAAGCAAGTTGCTTTCCTTTTTTCTTCTTCATCTTCTGTTCTGCTAGGCAAAGATGTGAATTTAAATGAAGTCCAATGCACAGCATTCTAAGATGACACATTGGTTACCCACTTGTGTTAAGCTTACTCAGGTATTAAGTATTCTTAAGCAAATAGGTTGCAAGGGATAACATACCTGAGTGTGTGGAAAATGAGCTGCAAAAGTCTGATAAAAAATTATCTTGTCAAATAGTCCCACTGGATGCCCATGTGAAGTTGCATCCTAAGCAAAATATTCTGTAAGTAAAACATGATTTGAGGGCATTTTTGGATTTAGTTCTTTCAATTGAGGTTGCTTTACCTAATTTTGTTTTTATATAAATACTTAAAGACCAAAGTGAGATTATCCTCACCAAGTTTTGAATTTCTAAAAATTAGTTGTCTGAGTCTGAACTAGTCATCATTTGAGAGAAAGAGACACTTCTGAGGAAGAATCTGGTTGATCTGAGATGCCTACTTTAAGAAAAAATGAATTGCTTTCAGAAGTGCCTGTTTATTTCCACAGCTTATAAAAGAGAAGGGTGTCCAAAGTAGATCCAAGGTTCAGCAAGATGAATTCCATGTTAAATATTTAAAATCTTCCTGTGAAATGGCTTTTTGTTTCCTCAATAAATTACAGGTTTTTCATTTTCCTTTAAAATTTTACTAGTTCTGATCATTGTTTTGTTTTTCTTCGGTTTTTTATCATTCAATGACAAAAAAGTAATGGAGGGCAGATACTAGTTATCTGTGCATTTTGTCACTGTTGTCACTACCTGGGAGACAATACTGCTTCAGTCCTTGAGGAGAATATAGCCTAGAACCTAATTTGCCTTTTCTGATAGATAACAGCATAAGAGCACCCAAACTGTGTCATTCTAAAGGTCTATTTAGGTCAGTCTGACTGCAATAAGCCACAAGGAGCTGCCTAGCTACGATAAAAAGAACAGGGCAACCAGGTACCTTGCCTGAGTATTTTCCTGGCCTTCGCGCATTTGGAGATCAAAGAATTCCAGACCCAGATGTAGTTCTAAATATTTAGCAACCCTCCATGGGTTTCTCTTCCATAAACTTTTCTGTTTTCCCCTTGAATTCATGTAAAGTTTTAGCACCCACTGTATCCTTTTCCAGGTGTTTTTACAGTTGAACTACATGGTGTATGAAGAACTGCTTCGTTTGTTTTGAGCCAAACTTTCAATAGCTTCATTTACTGTCTCTGTAGCTCTTCTAATTGGGAGAGAGACTAAGCAGTCTCTCCCGCTCTCTAGATGCCAGTCATGATTTTATAAAGCTCTGCCATATTCGACAACAGTCATTTCATAGAATCATAGAATGGTTTGGGTTGGAAGGGATCTTAAAGATCCTCTAGTTCTACCCCCCTTGCCATGGGCAGGGACACCTTCCACTAGACCAGGTTACTCAAAGCCCCTTCCAGCCTGGCCTTGAACACTTCCAGGGAGGGGGCATCCACAACTTCTCTGGGCAACCTGTTCCAGTGC
>NW_008795023.1:381615-395157 GCF_000699145.1 Aptenodytes forsteri | reverse complement strand
CAGGCTGAACAACCCCAACTCTCTCAGCCTTTCCTCATAGGAGAGGTGCTCCAGCCCTCTTTCCCTAGGTTACTAGTTATTCCTTGCCTGGAAGCTGTTCCAAAGATTGTTTTGTTTTGTGAGTTGTCCTTCTCTGAACTTTCTTAATTTTAATATAACTTCTCTGAGATGAGAGCAACAGCCTTGTACACAGTGTTCAAGATGTGGACAAGCCTTGGGGTCTATACTGCCATATAATATTTTGCTTTGCTGACTGTTCCTACGGCACCCAGATGATACAAGACTTCAGGAAAAGTTATTTACAATAATGAGAGATGTAAAAAATGGGAGAAGCAATTAATTGTAGTATGTATCTTTATGCATTAATTATTTTATATCTTTTTTAGAAAACTTGCTGTATTTCTTACTTCCCTCTGTCCTTTGATCTGATGCACACCTGATTATGTCCTGAACATGTGTCTAAACAATTTTATACTGATATGACAGATTTAGTTTTAATAGTTTTAAAATATCTAATGTGAAGTGGCTATCCAAATGAAAAGCTGACTTCCTAAATCAAGTCATTGATTGCTTGTAAATATGAAGGTCTTCTGAAACATGGGCGCAGCATTGCAGACTGTCATGTTGTTATAGTAGCTCTCATGTATCATGAGATCAGTAGGTCTCTCATGTTCTTGTAGCAGCTATGATGGAGCTGTACGCTTTGTGGAAATATTTGCAAGATGCACAGTGTTTTGTATAGCAGAAGCCAGCTTTGAGTCTCCGTGATACTCCTTTAGAAAGACTGTGATTCCCTTGTTCTGTCTCACAATTCACCTCTTTTTGCAGTTGGCATAATTTTCAAGCTTTCAACTGCTGCGTATAGAACATTATCTACTGCTGTCATATGTGTAGTCAGGAATAGGCGGCAGCTTATACAGCTGTATTTCATAGATGGCTGCGATTGTGTAAGCCAGTTAGCACATTATTAAGTGGTTTAGGTTGCAGTTTGGCAGCCAGAGACATCCCTACCTGTAGGTTTGCTAAAAAGTAAATGCAGAGAACAAAGTTGAATAGCTGCTTTCATAGGGATTTTTCATGGAGCAGCTTTTTTGTGCACTGTTGGGTTTGTCTTGGGAGAAGTGACAGCTAATGGTAGAGGATTTTGCTGCAGACCTAGTATGAATGGCATTAGCTGCACATAGTCAGGATGATTCAAGGATGCGTTCTGGAAAACTACATGAAGTTGGTCCCTGAACTGCTGCAACAGCAAAGTATCCACATAAAATCTCCATTTCTGATTCATAAAAATACCTGGTTTTGACCATCTTCTTCCCATTCCTCTCTCCCATTATACAAGCAGGCTTAATGTTGAAGTGCAGGGGTGGAGGGGAGGGTATCTGTTCTTCTAAGAAAATGTATTGATACCAGACAGTGGAAGCCTTGGAAATCCTTCAAAGCGTTCTGATGGCTTTGTGCTCACAAAATTCCAGGTGACTGGCAGAATCCACCTTCCTAGTCTTCATCTCTTAATGCAGGCAACTTTGTTAATGAATAGGCATATATTTCTCCTCTTGGGAATCTGTATGTTCTAGCTATGGGTGTACACGTGCTCTGTCATTTGTGACTGGAAAATTCTCCTTTGAAATTTTTGTACTCTTGCTCGTCCTTACCTATTGCTTGTGACATGGCATGGAGCTTGTCTACTCTCTTTCCTTCCTTTCACTGTCAGAAACTGGCCTAGTGTTTTCTGGTCCAGGTCAACTTGCCGGTGCCAAAGATCCTCAATGGGAAGGATCTTTCTTGTCCTTTTCCTATACTAGCTAAGATGGAACTGACTGTAATGATCAGAAGTCCTTTCAAGTAGTGTAGTAGAGACCAGAAGGATCCTTATGTGTTCTCAGCAGGGAATATAACTTCAAATATCTTCAGTTTTAACTCTCCTGGGTCTTCAGTCTGTGGAAGACTTTGTGCTTTAGTCACTGTGCCACTATTTGCAGTCTGGTCAACCAGATTGTCTCATTGCTCGAAGCCTTTGTTCCCTGGAGAAACAGGATCTTCACATCAGTATCTTGGACTTCTGAGCTTTCTGGAGTGCGTGCCAAACCTTTCAGTGACATCTTCATGAGTTACATGTGCAAACAATGATGCTCGATTTAATCAAAACGTTTTGTATAGATGAACAAGTGGCTGTTAGGTTTGAATTTCACCTGCTATTGTAGAACACCAAATCTCTGTTACATTTCATGCTGTAAAGGTTTTTTTCATGAGAACAGTATCAAAATACCACCTCCACTAGGAGTTTTCTCAGTTTTTTTTCCTCTCAAGCCTCATATTTCTAGGGCTTTTTTCATTTAATGGACATGTAGGGAATTGTAGTAGATGTGTTAAAATTGCTGTGAATGGAGAATGAATGGCAATGGGAGGGTGGGGAAGCCCTGGAAGGTAAAAAAGGCAAGAGAAGGGCTAGTAGGAGTGGCATGTATTGATGACAGGGCTTCAAGACCCCAGCATGTCTACATGCAGCTACTCAAGACACCCATTTCAGGAAAAATAAAAGACAGATTATGCTCAGACTAAAACAAAGACTCAAGGTTAAGAGATGGTGGCGGGAATGCAAACAGTGTCATAACCTTTGATCAGATAAGGAAAGAAAGGGCTGTGAGTAAATCCTAATGACTCCCAGAAATCCTAATTACTGTCAGCTTTTTGTGCCTACATGCTGGACAGGTTACTTGAATGCAAACATCTTCTCTGTTGGTATTAGAATGTATGTGAAACTGATATTGTTTTAAAATGTATGATCTCTTTTTGTTTGTTTATAGAATTGGATTTGTTTTCATTTTAAGTACAAAAGAAGAAATTGATGGAAATGAAGACGCTGGAATAGCTCTTTGGAGAACTTTTAATTACATTGCAGAGGAATCTGACACCTCTCAAGCCTTTACCTCGATAATTAATGTTAGTTCTTTCACAAGAAATCACTTTTTTTTTTTTTTTAAACTTACTACCTTTCTGTATAGTTGGGATTTTGCTACCTTGTGACAACATGATACATTTGCATTTACTTTACATGGAAACAAAGTATTAAAAACATGTATAACATTAATATGCTATAGAATGATTTGCAGAAATATTTTCCTCCTCTGGAAACCAACTTGTTCTTGTCATTTTACCTATCTACAGGCTTTCTTCAAGAATGTAAAAAGGTAGATGCATACCTTACAGCTTTCAGTACATTCTTGTGAAAAATCATTCTGTATTATTTGCGTTAACGGGATGTGCCTGCCTTTGTGTTCTGTATCTCTTGGAGTACAGGCATTTTAATATCACTTTGGCAATCCTATAAGCGTTGAAAAACTCTTGGTTGTCCTCTAGTGTAGAAAGTGAAACAGAGTGAGATGAGTTCTTTTTTGGTCATGTTTGAGCTGTTCATGGGTGTAGAAAACAGAAATATTCCAGGCTTGCAGCTTAATGAATGAGCCAGGTTTTCTGAGTGAGAGAATGCAGGTTCATGTACAGACAGGAATTTCAGAGACAAGAGATGAATGGAGGGAAATGAAGTGAGCAGTCTGTGTGAAGACTCTGCAGGCAAAATTATATCAGAGAATATGGTATTAATACATAACATGTTTTCTTACTTTTGTTTTCTGTTATTCTGTTCAGTGCCTAGAAACTAATGTCATGGACAAACTCAGAGAGCTTAAGATGAAAGGAGTTGAAGTAACCAGGAGTACCTTGGAAGAGAAATAGAAATCCACAAGTGTTAGGGGCTGACACGCATGCGTGACTATTATCCATGACCAGATCACAAAATATCAATTTACAGTGGGCTTTTTAAAATGTTGTGTTCCTCTACTTACTTTGTTTCATAATATAAAAAGGAGGGGATGATAAATATAATTAAAAGATAACAAAAATAGAATCAATAAAATACAGGTTTGAGATATTCAGCACTACAGAGAGAAATGTACTGTTCCTCATTTGAAAAGAAATGGATTGAATAATTTTTCACTTTAAATTTCTTTTGTGTGTTTGATGAAAGTAATAAAATCTTATGCTATGAAATAAAATAGCATTGGTAAGGAAAAATTATCACTGTAGGAAAAAGTATCACTGACTAATTCAGGCTTGGATTCATCCCATATAGATTCAGGTAACTACCCATGGTTAGGTAGTTTGTAGTAAGAATTTAGATTCCTTCTCTAATCAGTGGGGAGAAATAACCTTTCACATTCAGCTCACATAACTGTATTTACTTTGCCATTTCAGATTTAGACTAAAGGTATAATAATAGATTAATCCAAGCAGTGCTCTGATGAAAAATTATGCATATGTGTGAATGTGATAATTACTAAAGCAATATAAAAACTTGCAATGTAGCAATGAAAGCATAACGATATAAAAGTATAACGATATAAAAATTACTACAACACTATAAAAAGATATTTACTTTATTGTTTATTTTTATTAAATTATGATTGAAACTTCATTACATTTTACTTATTTCTTTCTGTTATAATTTTTACAGATGTACCATGAAGTGAAAGATGGAAATGTTCTAACAGTAAATCATGTGAAAGATGTTCTGAGAAGCGAATACCCCCACACTGATGTTCAGAGTATACTAGGTGTTCATTCTGAATATGATGAAGGGAGGAAGGTATGTTGAGAGCAAAGCGGTAGGAAATATTACAGTACACAATTCATTGCATTTGCTAAGCTGAAAGATCGCTAAATGTTAAAGCACGTAAATAAAGTATCTGAGTTAAATTTTTCTTCAGCCACCATTCAGGCATTAGCAGAAATGTTGAAAGGATTTCTGCATTACTACTCTCAGTATTAAAATTTACTATTGCCTGCTGCTTTTAAGAGCACAAGTTTTTTTCTAGGAAGCATGTCAAGGGGTCTCTCTCGCACTGCAGATATTGTTTACCTGTGTCTTCTGGGTGAGGAGCTGAAGCCTGTCTTTAGGCAAATCGTTGTTTCCTTTAATTGTGCTTTCTGGTTATAATTTCCTTTGGGAAAGACAGCTATGGATTTTGATTTAAAGGCTATAGAGAAGACATTTTTATCTATAATTGATTATGTAGACAATTTTCTGCTAAAATGTATATAAAAATACTGTTTTCCTTCATGTGTCTTCAGCCATGCCATCTATACAATCTTGTGTTTCTGACACACACCATCCATTTTATTTATTTCCTTTTAAAATTTGTTATATAACATATATTATATTCCTTTAAAAAGGTGCATCTGGGCAGCCAGAAAAAAGGTGCTGTTTGCTTTATGCTGCTTGTTCCTCACTGAGTCGCATGGAGGCTTTGTATAGAAGGGCAGTTTGAATATGCCCTGGAAACAACTGGATACACTTAGGGGAGGAAAACTTCCATAGAGAATATTAAAGGAATAAAAATAGACGGAGACCCACCAAGAGGAAGCCCCCTGTACGAGCAGGGACTGTGAGACTGCGGTGAAGAGCAGGGAGGAGGCAGTGGGGTGAGAGAAAGATGGACGCATAGATACTGCCATAGAGTCTGCAGCCATCCAGAAAGAGACACTGAAAGAAAACATGAAAGGATACAGAATGGGAAGGGGGAATTACTTACAATACATTTTTATTTCTGTTTGTCTCACTGGATTTTCTCTGTTTGGGAAAAATTAGCCTGTTCTGCTTTCTTATCAAATAAGGCTTGGCTTCTGAACATAAAAGCCTTTTGAGGGTTTTGGGGGTGCTGTCTTTGGGGAAAAGGTCTAGGTCAATCCACCTCAAACTGTGACTGTCTCAAGGTCCTTCTCCAATGTTATTTACCTAATATTTTTTTCTAAGAATATTAAGCAGAATAAAATAATATTTCTCAGCAAGATGATAAAGCAAAACTTAAAAAACCCATATATAGATCTACAATTTTTTTGTCATTCTATTTGAGAAATGAGTCCCATGCGTCCTGTTTGGTTTCCAAACATTTCCTGTTTTGTCCCTGCTACTCATGAGAAGGTGCGACAGTGAATAGTGCTTGGAGTTTAGAGTTGATTGTCTCTTGATACTCGTTTCATTTTTTGCTATAGTGAGCCACAGTCTATTTAATCCTGTGATATTTCTGATATGATCAGGCAGGAGCAACCTTTTATAAAAAGACTGGCCTGGGTCCATTGCCTCAAGCTCTGTTTAATGGCGTGCCCTTTAACAGAGAAGAGATGGATGCTGCAGAGTTAGAGGCAGTTATTCTTCAGAGGATAATTGATGCCACCGGGTTCTTCCAGAGGGCAGTGTTCATGGTATGTTTAACATTTCTGAATGAACGCAAGATGAAATATTTGGCAGTGGATTGTTTGAGTCATATTTATATATTAAATTTTTTATAATGAGGTGGCTTGAAATTAATAATACGACAACTAAAATTACATTGTAACATTAATTTGCAGTCATGGTTTTGAAACAGTGTATTTAGATTATACAAGATTGAAGGATCAACTAAGGATATAGTAATCATATGGAATTTTTCAACCTGAAACTGAGAATGTACTGCAGTTGTTCATTGAAAAATCTGTGTCTGATATTTTGAAATACTCTGTGTGATTTTTATACACTTTTGACTTGACATTGTCCATAACTTGGTGTATATAGAAGCTTTAAGCTCAGTTGAAAGATTGTACAAATACTTGGTGTTTGTTTGTCTTGAAACTATAAAAGTACAGATTTAAATTTTTTCTCTTACTACAGGGTTTGTTAAATGATCATATAAATGCAATGGATTTTCTTATGGATCAGCACAATGTAGTTTCCCGTATAAACCCCATTATTCTTGGAGCAGAAAGAAGATACATACATTTCAGATCCACATCTGGTAACTACTTTTCTCGGATTGGCTGTTGTTATGATTTTCCTTTTTTTAAGTCTAACTTGATGTGTTTTACATTTTGCAGTTCCATTTGATGTGGAAGACTTCTCTACTTTCTCCTTTTTGGACTCACAAGATAAAAGTGCTGTAATTTCAGACAACATGAAGTATTTAAAAAAGGGTATAAATTTGCCAGTAAAATATCCCAAGTAAGTAAATATCCCAAGGATCCCATGTAAATAAGTATATTTCCCAATATCCCAGTATCTTATTTCAGGAGCCAGATCATATCCTAATGGTATTATAAATAATAAATAAATAAATAAATAACAGGATAGTTATTTTAAATTTTGTAGTTTTGAAATGGGATGGATGTCATGGCTAGGGGTTTTTTTACAGATAAGAAGTTAAAAAGTTTTGTAAGACTTTTTCAGCTTTTAAAACAGACTCAGTTTTCATACTGACACAGTTTTATTAGAGAATATTAAAAAGGGTGTATTCAGTTTTCAAGTGACTCTTCTTTGCAGCATTATCAAGTCAATACTTTATAGTCTTTGTAAGATCTATATCAAAATTAGGCATTTCTACAGTTTAAGAGATAATTCATTTTATTTCTTGTTTGTTAGCATTCAGTATCTCTTTATTATTTTTCCTCTAGTTGATTGTTTAATTTTGGTATCTGAAGCTTTGTCTTTCTATAGAAAAGAAAAAAATACATATATTCTGATGGATTATCACTCATTTATACATTTTATCATACTAAAACTCATGCTTTTTTGTACACTTAAAATAGTTTTTGATGTAAAATATTCTTACTGCATATACAAGTACTTTCCCTCTGAGTTAGAAGAAATTATAATTACAACAGTGGGGGCATAATACTGCATGGAATTTTGCATTAGTCTGTACCTTGTTAACATCTAGGAGTAGATAGTTAAAAACTGCTCATTTACATCAGTCCATCAAGGAACAGAATAACCCTGTTAGCAAAGCGCTATTCTTTCAGTAATTATTATGTGGTGTTAACATAGTTTTTACTTACTCCATTATCAGACAGAAATGCCATATACTTAGACTTCTTTAGAATAAAATTATTTGACTGTATTTGATTCTCTGTCTACAACCACAGGGACACCCCAGCTAGTTGTCAAATGATGACTGGCTTTCAACCTGTAGGCTCATTTCTAAGATTCAGATCTCTTGTGTAAAACCCATAACCTTTAAGCTGGAATCTACATTTCAAATCTCTGTCCCCAGTGTGTTTCCCGAGACACCAACAATGCTTAATCATAACCTCTTCCTAGAATCTCACCAGAACCTTGTAAAATTCCCGTCTATACATATTACCTTTTAGGGGATATATGATAGACCAGGGTAGACTGATATTCTTCTACAGATAATTTTGCAGAATTTTTCATGTACCATTGCCTTTCTATGAAGAATAAAGAACAGGAGGCTATAGACCAGGAAAAAGGGAAACTCTGCGTATACACCTATACTGTAGTTTATTTTCTTAGGGCTGTATTTGGTATATTCCCGTTTGTGTCCAGAAATGGTAAGTTTTGTCCTGCCTTTGGTTGAACGGTGCTCCCTTTGCTGGGGAAGGTGAATGGCCTGACTCAGGCATTCTTGTAATGACTTAATTCTTTTCATTTCTGGCTGTATGACCAGCCTCCATCAAATGTTCACAAGAAACCTCTGGTAAAGCAGGTCTTGTTAATTGGAGCTAGCTTATTATTTAGGGCAATCTTGTTTCAGTGGTACAACAATAGATTGGCTATTTTAGTGACTCTCTCATATTAACATAACGTACCTCCGAAGAATTTTATTTCAATTCAGAGGGCAAAAGATTCTCTTGTAGCAAAGATTAATCTTACAGTTGAAGTCAACAGTCAAACATACACATGAAGTTCAAAATCTCATGCAGAATTAATTAATTATTCATTACTCGTGAGAAGATTCTCCAGGATGTAAAGCAGGATTATCTTTAATTTTCAGATGAAGATGCATTATATGCTGTTACTATCTGGATTATTGCTGATTTCGATAAGCCAGCTGGGAGACGACTGCTTTCTAATGCCTTGAAACACCTGGTGAGTTTCTAGCAGTTTTTATTAAAATAATTATTATGAATATGTTCTTAACAACACTGTGCACATTCAAAAATTATACTTTTAAATAAAGGTGTAACAGTATTTTTTTTGTGGGTCAGGTGCAGACTTAAGAGGCGCGTTTTATTTTAAGAGGCTGTCGTTTCATTTTGCTCTACTTTCCTGCAGCACTGGCATCTTACAGGCCTGTAAACGATCATTTGATTCACGGATTCCTGACACAGGAGACAAACTATGACACTGTGCGTTAAAAGGGTGAATTTCTTCCCAGTTACAGACTTTCTCCTGTGAGGTAACCTAGCATGTTACCTGGGCCAGGGAAGTTAGGATAATGCCTGTTCATGTGAACCATTATGCAGTGTTCTCCAGTATCGTATGGCATAACTGTGGCCATGAAGTGACCATTTTTCCACGTACTGTTTGTATGCTTCTGAGACAGATTACAGGTTTTTTGGTATTTTAATATGCTAGGAGGATCATCTACATTTATGAGTTTGCTTATTTTTAAGTTACTCGGTATTAATAACAGAATTTAAGGTATACAAGTAAATGTCACGTAATATAAATGACAAAAAACCTCAGTTCTGGGGAGTTTAGAAGACTAATTAGACTGAAATTGGGAAAAACATCTAGATTTAATAACCAGGAATGAAATAGGAACCATCCTACGGGAATTATAAAATCGGTATGCTGCAGAGAGCATGTGATACCAAATATATCCTGAAAAGAGGCTTAAAAAACTGCAAGGAGGGATATGCAGTACAAGTCCTTGTTACAGGAAGAATGTTTCATTTATCTGACTGCTAGATCTGTGACCCAAACTTGACAGATATATTCCCGCTGTAGTTTCACTATTTTCCCCCTTCAGTGAGGAAAATATGCCATAGGTCCCAACCCTAGGAAGCGAGAACTGTCTGGGCAAGTCCCCATGTGTTAGTGAGGAGGCTCTAGGAAAAGCATTAGAAAAAGCTGTTCTGAACAAGGTTTGTTTCATCTTCTATGAAATAGCAGTTTAATTGATTATGTTCATTCTAATTCGTAGATTTGATTTAGTTAAACCTCATTTCCAGTTGTACTGCTTGGCCTAATGATTTCCAAGCTTCATGACAAACAAAAACACAGTATTTTTTAAAAGTCCATTGATTTCTATAGTGATTCTCTACTCCTTTCTAGCCCCTTTTGTCTGTTGGGTCAGGGTCTAGTAGAATTTCCAATAGGTGCAGAACTGGCACAGATACCCCTTGTGCGTGACTTGCCATTGGCCTTTGAAGAAAATTGAGCAAGAGTTTGGGAGGGGAAGTGGCCAAGGGGAACTCACTTTTAACTATTCCAGCTAATACATAATATATTATTTTGAAAACTACTAATATATTCTAACGTCATTTGAAAAAAGTAGAGATGTCTTGGCTGGACTTCTGGATGTCACCTAGTTCAGCCTCCCACTCGGAGCGGGACTATTGCCATCATTAGATCAGGTCAGCTGTAGCTTTGCCTGAAGAGTCCTGAAAATTTCCAGGGAGGCAACTCCATCCCCTCCCTTGATAATTTGCTCTGGTGTTGCACTGCCTTCCTAGTGTAGTTTTTCCTAATGTCTGCCAAGCCAAAATCTGTGGCCATTACCCCTACCAAGAAGAGTTTGGCTCTGTCTTGTTTTTCTCTCCCCCTTCAGTAGCTGTTGGTTGCTACTAGAGTTCTCTGTAGCCTCCTCTTCACCAGACTGAGCAAGCCCAGCTTATTCAATGCCTCCTCGTAGGTCTCTGACCATCTTGGTAGCCCTTTGCTGAAGCCTCTCCAGCATCTCAACATCTTTACGGCAAAACCGGGCACAGCAGTCCACGTGCAGTCTCACAAGTACTGAGTAGAGGAGCATAAGAACTTCCCTTGATCGGCTTGCCATGTGTCTCCTACTGTAGCCTAGTATGCCGCTTGTCTTCTTTCCAGTGAGAGAGAGCATGCTTCTCAGGAACAGTTTAAAGAACACATTTTCAAGCTTTTCAAATAAGTGTTTTAACAAAATTTTCTCAAGTGCTGCAGTTTAAAGTTTACCATTTAAGTATGTTGAACACCACTGACTTTACCCTTATTTTTGTATTCTTTATTGCACTAGAGAATTTACCTTTTCTTCAGTTAGTGACACTATTTGATTCTAGCTTCGAATCATCACTCTCTCTATTAAGATTTAAGTGGCGTCACCAATTTTAGCAAGTGAAAGATTTTCCTGCTGATTAAGATTAAAGTGATAAGTGGATAACTTCTCATGTATTTATTTTACACTGTTTGATATTTTCTGAAAAATAGAAAAAAACATCTACAAAACAGGTTCTGAAGTCTGTAAATGAACACCTGTGTATGTCCTTTGTTAAAAAAAATGCTTCTGCAGAATGCGCAAAGGCAATTGTTCTATCAAAAAAAAATGTTCTATTTAAAATATGTATTACAGAATAGGTAAATTCTTACTAATACCATTTTTACTCCTAGTTGAAGTTCTGAATTAGGTGTTGATGTACATTTTCTAAAGACAAATAGCTGCAAAAAAATAAATACTTAAGGACATTTCACAGAGTTACAGTAGATATGAATACATTAGGTAACAGCAGATGGAACTGTAAAATTGTGTATTATTCTGTATTTTTCTTTGCAGAAAACAAGCAGTCATACACGAGTTGGGATTTTGAACAATCCTTCATCAAAAATAAAGGAAGATAACACAGCCATTGCAAGAGGAATTTTGACCGCTTTTCTAACCCAAAACAACAGCAACTTAAAAAGTTTCCTAAGTAAACTCACTAAGGAAGAGGCAGCAAAATCCCTTGCTGCTGGAACTAAAATTGCTAAATTCCTCATCCCAGTGAGTGCAAACTAAATTAGACTACTTTCTTTTTCATTTTACATATATTTTATTGTAAGCAGATGTTGTTGAGAGTAACAGTGTTTGGCCAAATGCTATGAAGTTTATAACCCTTATACAGTTTCTGCTCAAGCAGATTTGGTTTTTTGACAACTTTTATGTGATGAAGAATAGAGAATGTCTCTAAAGTAAAGGAAGAAAGTACGAGAGTACTGAAAAATGTAGAGTAAGGATACTGGATTATTGAGATCAAGACAGTTAAATTTTTAATTGTTTTGGTTTGGTTTTTTTTAAAGCGCTCTCTTAATTAAAATTACAGTATTAATATTTGTCAAGAATTAGGACTTCAGAAGTAACTGGTTTTACCTTGCTGTTGTAGTTGTGAGCAGTAATAGGCACAGACTGAAGCGGTTGGGGTTAAGGAGCATTGTATACTTCTGGCCAACATTTTCTGGTGTGCTTCTATGAAAATTCATTGTTTTAAAATACAAATGTTGCTGACTTCAAAGTTCACACGTAGAGTAGAGCTGAGTTACCAAATAACAGCTGCAAACTACAGTTTTTGTTTCAGAAAGAGCTGTAAATTGTAGTATTTTTAAATAGGAAGGTTTGGAAGACTGAGAACTCTCTGGCACCATATTGAAAAATTAATTAGCAGGTTTGGGTCATGCTCTTACTTCGTTGTCTAATAAATTTTGAAAGATGTAGAGGTAGCTAATTAAGCAGTGTATGCATGTTACTAATTTTTTTTGTTATATTAATTGTATCTGAATGAATCTATTTGCTTGGTCTGTATATTTCTAATGAAGAAATACATATCAGTAGAGTTTAATATAGCAGGATAATTTTGACAGGTGAGGCACAGTGCCGTTGTATGCACGGCAAAGTTCCAGCATTTTTTTCCCACTTTGAACATTGGTTTGTTATGTGTCTTACTGGATGATTCCCCAAAACATGTTTAAGCTGTATCCAATGACCATGTTAAAATGACTGTTAGGTTTTTAGAGTAGTATGGATTTTTTAATACCTTTTTCCTAAAGGTGAGAATACAGTGCAATTGTTAACAGAGTATGTTATTTTTCATGCAGCTGTGTGCTGGATCTTAGGAAAAGTGTTTAACCTCATGCTCAGCTTTCCTTTCATGGTTATTCACAGTTGTCCAAGGGTAAAAACTGCACACTAGCTAGGTGGGGGACCGTGGCTCCACACCAATAGTCATGTACTTACATTGAAGCTAAGGTTGTTGCTTTATTCCGATTTCTGACTACTACATAACTTGAAGAAAATCCTTGCTTACCTCAGCTGTTACACAATTTTGCTGAATCATTCCATCATCTCATACTTGCCCTTTGCTTTAGGGAATGGATGACGATACTTTTGAGAAGAAGTACAACACTTTAGGACTGGATATAATTAAAACCCACCAGATGTTCTGCCAGGAGGTTCTTAAGCTGCTTCCTGGGCAAATGGCTGTTATGAGTAATGGCAGGGTAAGAAAGAAATGAATTCATCTCTGAGTCTTTTTGTAGGTACTTTTTATTTCTTGGAACTTCAGTTTCAAGCTAAAGAAAATGCATTATATGATTTCCCACTTTTTCATCCTGTTGGTAGAGAGTGGTATGAATGTTTGCCTTGTTTTTTATTTTGTTTGCTACTAATTTGTTTATTAGCTCCATTCCATTGAAGTTACTATGTATTTACATTCACACAGCTATTTAAGAGATAATCTGATTAAATGATAGAGAAAATTCTCTAAATAGGT
>NW_008795023.1:371179-381483 GCF_000699145.1 Aptenodytes forsteri | reverse complement strand
TCTTGAATTGTTCTATAGTCTTAACTCTTAATATTCAAATAAAAGTGTAGTAGTTTTGCTGTTTCAGTTTCTTGTATGTATATTCTGAAACCAATAGCCTTTATTACAGTGTGGCTATAGATGAACTGTGATTAAAAAATACGGAGTTGGGTTCAATATTTAGTACTTGTTAGTGACAGTCAATACCTTACATTACAAATACGATTTATACAAACTACTCTTTGAGTTAAGTCTTTTCTATTTATTGTTCCACCATTAGAAAGAAATAGAGATACTATGTTGGCATCTAATTACTGGAAACTCTCTTTAAATTGTGTTCTTAGTTACTCTTGTGCATCCTAAATGGCTTCTGAGATATAACTGAAATACCACTAACAAACCCACAGAAAGTGTTTTTGTTGATGAAGCACAAAAGAATTGTCTTGGCTTTTTTGTGTTAACAAAAAAACCCATACCTAAATATGCAATTTTATTTTATAAATGGTTATTACTGTTTTCCGTGCCTAAAAAAGCTCAACTAATGTCATATATGAAGTTTTGAGGAAATACTTTTCTTACAAATACTTGGATAAATTTGATAATATTCATCTATCTGAAAGTGTGTTTTCACTTTAAGGGATGACTTAAAAAAGGCATGGGATATCCGTCATTTCTATCCTTGCTATTTCAGCACTGAAGTTTTGTTTTTATGAGCAAATATTTTTTTTTTCCAATTATGACTTCTACTGGTATTTCATAACCACACTATGGTTTTCTCTATCTCATGCATCATTAATACTAATAAAAAATTTGAAAGTGGAATTTAGTTAGATGACATCTCATTTCTAGGAAGCAGTTGAATTTCAAGAGAGGCATTCAGCACCAAACTTATATCATGACATTCTACAACCTGGGAGCCCTGTAGGCTCTTGAAGTTGACTTGGGTCAGTTTAGCCTGGTAGGCTATGAGTAGGAAATCCAAACAACATCCTCAAAGCTATTTTCTGGGACTCCAAGGCACCTTCTTTTCCTTCAGACACCCAAAAAAAGTAGTAGTTCTGTTTCTTGTCTCTGGATATCCTGCATTTCTTATCCTTTGCTCATCTTCCTTTCTATCCATTCTGCTTCATCTGAGAAGCCTTGAGAAGTTAAGATTGTGTTCACAGAATTAAACAACTAAAGACTGTGGTAGGCAGATAGTAATTTGGATTTCAGTTTAAAATAATGTACCTAACAGAGCTTTTTCTTAAACTTAGATTTGTTATTTCTAAATAGTGTACTCCTTTACATAGGTATGTATAACGAAAAATGTCATGGATATTTCCATTGCAACTGTTCTTTGTGACTGGTGATTAACTGTAATTACATAACTGTAAAAACCTAATCCTGTATAGTTACTATACAGTTTAGTACTACATAGTTAATATTCATAGTTGCATACTGAATATTGTGCATTAATATTTTTGCTTACAGAAGAAACATACTGGGACATTCTACGCTTAGTAACATTTTTTCTCTATCTAAGGTACTGGGTCCTTTAGATGAAAATGAGTTCTATGCAGAAGATTTCAATTTGTTGGAAAAAATAACATACAGTACCTCAGCAGAGAAGATTAAAGCTATTGTCAAAGAGATTGCAAACAGTAGTAAAAGGTAAAATTCTTTTGTATTTTGAGGCTTTATGATATACTGCCTTGTTTGTTGCCTGTGAGTAATAATCCTTTTGCACGGGAAATATGAACAAATGTTCAAATATATAGTCATAGTACTCTTCATACTATATACTTATATATATACACTCTACATGCACTTAGTCAAAGTGTTTGTTGTTTGCATGCTATATATTTGCTATCCTCTTACTTAGCATCTGAGTACTTCTACATAGACAGGTTTAACTGTCCCTCATTTCCTTTTTTGCACTTCCCTGACAGACTTAGTATACTTACCTACTCAGACACTTGCCCTATTTTCTAGGAGAAATGGCACATCTGCTAAAGTTTGTATCACCTTTATGTTTGGCTAATTCTGCCATGTAACATGGTTTTCCACTATATGTGTAAACTATATATGTTGGTTTTCAACTGCACGTGTCATTTACCCTGCTGCTGACAGCCTCTTTGGTACCTCGTTGCTACAGCATAAAGTAGAAAAAAGGCACCCTGTGTTATTCAGGAGACGTGCACCCTTTTATCGTTGGTCATAGGTGTGATGAGGCTAAGGCATAAGAGATCACTGCTTATCCAAAGAATCATATCCGTTCCAACTTGCCTCATAACACGTGTGCAGCTCTGCTAAATTACTCCAAATACTTTATCTACTTTCATCATACTTACAACCAAGAGACAAGTACAGCTAACTAAACAATTTCTACTAGCTTGTGTTTACTTAAGAATAATTATAAAGAATAATAATAAGCGTGATAAAATCCAGTGCATCTTAAAACCACAGTAATATCTGAGTGTTGATATTTGACATAAGAAAGTGCATTGTCTTTGGGAATTGTTAGAAAAGGAGCCTGTAGAGGCATGGATAGATGTGGTGCTTGGACACCCTGCTAGACAACATTCACACATCTGTTAATTGAAGAAGCATAAAGATGAGTTCTAGCCAGCTTTTAATCTAAGGATCCAGTTTGTGTGCAAAGAAGAGAGCAATATTATATTATTTTTACAATATCTATTGACTTTCTGTGCCCGAGTATCAGTTCTGTTATGTGGAAGGACTGAGAGAATAACTACCAGAAAAACAAAATCAAGAAGAGGTAGAACTATCAAGGAGATAAGTAGTGAGAGGCAAAACATATTTAATCAAATATTAAGACTTAGTGACACTGAAATAGAACTGCTAAGGTTTCTAAGGAATTTCTAGTAAGAAATACAAAAAAATTAAAAGATGTGGCCAAGTAAACTTGAAACTTTGTTCATTTATGTCTGTTCCTAGATGTTGTCAGAGAGGAAAAAAATTGCAGAAAAAGTAATGAAGGGCTATAAATATCAGCAGATTGTACCATCCAAACTGTGAGGCTGAATGGTAATTCTGCTAATTCTGCATTGCTTAATTTTAAGAAGCGTACAGTTCACAAGCTCTAAGGCAGTAGTGGTTCTTGGGCATTGTCATGCTAAATGTTTTACTCAAAGCTACAAATCTTGAAGTGATAATCTTTTTAAAGAGTTCAGGATGTGGGCTTTAAAATACCGCTCGTGTAGACAAACATACATTAAAATGTCAATGCTTTACTCCTTTTTCTAATGCAAGACAAATTGTATGCACCTTATTTAATATAGTGGCAGTGATTTGATTATGAAAATAGATGCCCTACTGTCATCTTTGCCTAAAACAGAGATGAGACAAGATGCTGAATTACTCAAAGAACAGCACAGGTAAGTTCTGTCTGCCATGATAATGCACTTACAGTACTTTCATATTAAAATTAGAATGTACTGATTACTACATAAGGTCTTTGAAAACTTGAGTAAACATTCCAGTTTTAAAAGAAGTTGATTGTATGGTTGTATGAACCTGTTCATCTGCCCTGGTGTAATGCATCTTTACCTCTCTCTTAATAAATTAATTAGTAATACCTAATGATTTTCCAGCCTTATCCTTTACTGAAAAAAGAGTGATTGCAATTGGTGTGAAGAGAAGTGGTGATCTGGAGTTAGAAAACTTGGAGTCCATACATTTACTAAAATGTTAGAAGTAATTTCACAGATTAGAGCTAAAAGAAGCTAGCACAGCTTTTTCTGTTTGTGGATCCTGAGTACTATTGTCAAGGCTAGTATGCATATGTTTATATTGTATAGCAGTTTGTGGCTTAGCAGTCTCACTCTTGACCATAGTTCCCGTGCTCAGCTTGACCCTAACATACAATTAGATTAGACTGTAAAATACAATTAGATTACATTCAAATGGAAGCTGATGAGGCTCACTGGCACTTAATTCCTTCAGAAAAACTGAGCAGACTGTCTTCAGTTAACAGATTTACACTTGGCAAGCTCATATTAGCGTCAGTAGTGTGTTTACTTGTATGTTGGCTCCTTGTGTTTCTGATCCTAGATTTAGAAAGTGAATATGCCACAAGCATTGTCTTTTGTTGTCATTGTTAATGAATGAGACCTAAAATACCAAGATATGCATCTGTGAATCCTGTCTTCTTTGTAATGGGATACTAACGGTAGCCGTTTTTAATTTAAGCTTATCTGGGGCAAACTTTCTGGAGCAAAGACAGGTACATTTTTTAAAAGGACATATGATAGCACAAGAACCATGATCAAAATAAATTTTTTTTAATGCTGTTTTCAAATCCTTACTTGGTTTTATTGGTAAAGCTGCTCTAGTGTGCTGTGCTGATGTGCTGGCCCTGTCTAATACTTGTTGAAAAGACAAGGAGTGAAATCAATAGCCTGTTTTAAGTGGCTAACACCTTTTCCAAAGTTCCACTAACAACAGGGAGTTATGCTGCTACCATATTGGAGGGAGTTTGACTCACTAATGGTACTCACATTTCTAGGTATATTTTTGTGGAAAACAAATTCAGATAGTTCATTTTGTGTATTTAGAGCACTTTTTTTAAGGTTTACTTAACACTTCCTTCCTGTGGATCCAGAGTACTTTAACTAGGGTCTCCTTGACTTAGTCTAATCAAGTTTATCAAACTAAATTATTTTCTGGAATGCATAAAGCTAATCCATCCTATGAAGTTTTACAATTCTCAGTTGCTATTTTTGCTGCTGTTTTTTTTAAATTTTGTTACTGCCGGCACTTGTCAAATCTGATGATTCTAGATATCGGTAAAGGAAACTGTAGACCAGTGACAAAAAGGCCATTTTAAAAATTTTGCTGTGTCTTTTCCTTTTAGGTTATTGATTTTGTAATGGGGCATGTATTTAATCAATAACCAGTATGGAACTATGTAGATTAATGCTAAATTTTAATTGCTGTTCTGTTTAGCTTTTCTAGTGATATCACAGGGAGCAATAATGATTACTGCTTGAAATGAGGGAAACGTCTTCACGAGCAGTAAAATCTGAAGTGGCTCTGATATTACAAATTCATGCCTAAAAATGTTTGTTATTTCCACAAATTCAGTTTAGAGTTTTCATGTCACTTATTTATTAATATTTTTTAACAGTGTAGTAAAAGTCGATCCCCAACAGAATGAACCATTCTATGATGTTATTGCTATTGTGGATCCATTGACAAGAGAAGCACAGATGGCTCAGTTTGTTATTGCTATTGTGGATCCATTGACAAGAGAAGCACAGAAGATGGCTCAGTTATTGATTGTAATATTGTGGTAATTTCTTTTAATTCGCATATTTGTAGTTTAATTTTTACTAAACTTTTTCTTATTTCCATGTACAGTATAGCAAAGGGGTAAATGAAATTTAGGTATTTTTTAAAATATATATTTGGTTATATTTAAATTCATATTAAAAAGTTGGGGATGATCTAATTCATCATTGTAAGTACCTTATTTGCAATTAAAATTCAGATGCCCCATGAACCATTCCTCTTAAAAGTGAGTCCATAAATGCTCTTTATAGTCAATAGAAGGAAAGGAGGAGATTGTCTGCGTAATATAGAGGGAAAGGATCTCCCATCTCAAAGTCTTAAGAGGCATACGCTTCCTTCCATTAAACCAAATCACCTTAGTTTTCCAAGGTACCTAAATGAAGTGGTCTAAATCTGACCCATAATATGATCATAAGAAGATTGGACTATAAACCTTTCAGTTCTTGGAAAGGTATTTCTTAGTTGATTAATGCTACCAAGTATATCTAGAAGTCTTCTGTTGTGTGTAGCTATTGATCATCTAAAGACAGACTGTCCTAAAAACATAGCTCCTAAAATGATTTTCTTTTTTCACTAGCTGCAGAATATCACTCTACCTCAGGCTCCTTTATAGTTTCCCATAAAAATGTAAATTTTGTCTTCTTTTTATGGTCCGTTACAATTCTGAAGCCTGTAACTTGATTTTTTGCTGCATCCTGCTTTATCTTTTTCTCTGCAGTAATTATGAAAGTTTCATAAATTTTTACATTGCTTTTTCCCCTCCCATTTTCATACCTTTATGCCTTTTGTATTAAATGTTGAGGCATCCACTCACTCTTCATACATAATAGTGAAGCAAAGCAAACCGTTTTAAAATTTCATGAAAATTCTGTTATTTCAAGACTGAAGTACTAGCTTTTCTCTAGAACCAGATCTTTCATTTCACCATTCTCAGTTAAAATGAAAGCTTGATGTTACCAGATGAAAATATTTTCATTTTGGAATTGACTGGAAACTTTCTCCATTCAGGCAGAAGTTCATATTATGGTAAGTTGTGTGAAGGACCTTGTAGCTCAGATCAGAAGCCTCTATTCCTCCTAGAGCAACAGGCTCCCTGACGAGCAGTATCTTCCCTAATGCATGTCTAGGCAAATGACTCCCATGATGTGCCAAGCTGTTCAGCCATCGCATGTCCTACTTGATTCATAGGAGCTATAGTCTTATTCAAGAAGCCAACCCTTAGGAGAAAATAATGAAATGCTGATGAAACTAAACAAATCAGAAATATTTTAATGTAGATGAAACTACTGTTCAATTTTTTAATTTTTTTTTAATTAAAAATAAAATAATCTGAGAATTAAAAAAAATACATATCTAATTATCTGGAAAGCCACCTCCGCCTGGTGTAGAGACAAAACATGCATACATATACAGCAAGCTCCAAACTCACAGTTCCTAAATGGATGCCTTTCTGATTATCTTGCTATATATAGGTGACAAATACTGTAAACTTTAAGCACTGGGATATATTCGTATTTAAAGGATCTTTTTTTAATAACATAACTGGATTAGTGCCCAGTATATTGGGATGGTAGCTATTAATGGTGCAAAATTTGCATAGTAACTACCACAGCAAAGCACATGATTCTTGCCCCAGTCCATGCTGAATGTGTCCACACTACGATTTTTTTTTTACCCTGGTGAAAACATGCTATTATATTACTTTGTGTTACTTAATAGTCACTTCAAAGAAATATTTTGGTAATTTTTTTTTAAATATAAACAAAAAGTTACTGAAATGGAATTGAAATTGAGAAGGTGTGAACCGCTACAGGTAAACCGTAATCTAACTTTACTTCTTAGTCTAAGAAATTGGCAATTTAAGGCCAGGGGCAAGGTATGAGTCAGAGCATGAATGAGAGCAGAGCCAAGCCTTTTAACTGTTTTTAAAAAATATACTGGATTGTATCACAAGAACTGCTCTATATGCTCTCCAGAGAGGGGCAGGAAGAATTTTCCATATAACGTGTGTTTTGCCTTTTTCAAAAAGTTTTGTCATAGACTTTAGCATTGAATATTTCCAGACAAGGCAACAGTCACTGTCTACAGTAGATCTTTAAATGCTAGCCCTGGCTTGACGAGGGTTGGACCATATCAGTTCTCAGCAGAATACATGGAACAGCTAACTGGTCCTAAAGTTATGAAGGTGGTCCCTAAGGTGATGTGAAAAAAGTAGAAATTCCTCCTTCTAAAAATGAGGACAAAATGGAAGAGGTGGATTTTTTTTTTTTATGGTTCACCAAAACCAGCTGAAAAAATATTATACATGGTGCCACTGAACACACTACGTGTTCCCTAGCCTAACTGCTTTACTCCAGCAGTATGTAACTCTTAGGATCATCTACTTTTTTTTTTCATGTTCCAGTAACTGTCAAAGAACTTAAAAATGTGGAGAGAAAAATCAAACCTTTTCTTTTTTCCTGTCAATTATCTTTTGCCTTTTTTTTTCTTTGTTCATTCTGTCTTCAGGGAGAAACTCTTATTCCATCCCTAAAGTGAGGAGAAATCTCTGAAGGAGCCCCTTTTGATAATTTAGTCTGATTTCCTATATAACACAGGTCATAGGACTTCTTTTTATCAATTAGCATTTGAAGTAGAAATCATTCTTGTTAATCTAATCCTAATTTAAGTATTATCAAGCAGTTCAGTAAGATCACAGCTCCTAGTGAGCTTTTCCAGTGGCTAATTAACCTGACTGTTAAACTCAGACTTGGAATTGCAGAATTTTATTTAGGTCCATGCTGTAAGCTTTCATCTTCTCATCATTTTGCCAGTTCTATTGAAGATTCTATTATAAGAGTTTGTTTTCAGTGTAGATGCTTCATATTATGGTGATGTTCACTCACAGTTTCAAGTGATTGGTTGAATAACCGTGGTTTAGTGAGTTAACGCTTTTCAGATGAGTTGTGGTAACTTACAGTAAGCATTTTGCAAAGTGACTGCACATGTAAAATAAAACTTGAGCTTAAATAATTTTCAAGCCATGTAAACTGAAGTAATTCAGCCATTTGCTACAGTTTGAAATACTCTCTGAACAAAATTTCCATGCTCCTCTTTGCATTTTCTTCATTAAAGTAAACAGACTGAACTCTTCAAATACCCTGCTACAAAAAAGGCTTTCCAATCTTGTAACCATTTTCATGTGTTGACTTGAATGCCCTGGCTTTTGGCGTCCTCATAATCCCTAAATAACAGAACCGATTTCAGTATTCCAGAAGTTGCATTGTTGGAAAACACAGAGATAATGCATTCTTGTCTTATTTGTCATTTCCTATTTAAATTCCTTTGAAATGTTAATTAAGAATGGCATTATTCTTTTGGCTACAATACTATATTAAATTTCATGGTCAGCTGATGAACTGGGATGATACCTCAGTCTTTTTCAAGATCATTCTGCACACAACAACCTATCAATGCAGATTGCTGAAGTATCATTCTTACTAATGGGATGAGGTTTTTGTCTTGTTTGAAGATAAAGTCCAATACAGGTTTACATAATTTTGGATGCAACATCTTTATTTGAGAAATTGTTTTCCTTAATGTTGAAAATTCTGGGTATATTTTAGTAGATAAGACCAGCTAGCACTGGTTACAAGTGCTTTTTATTCTGAATGATGGATAGACACTTGAGTCACTTTGACCTTTATTTTGATTTTGGTGGTCTTTAACCCATGTCATGTAATACTTGCCCTTCTTATACTTTCAGTGCTGTTTCAGTTCTCCTTTCCTGCTTCTTCACTTGTTCTCACCCTTATGCCATTCCCTAGTCTTTATTTTTTGCTCAGTAGTTTTTCAGTGACGCTATTCAGGTGACACAAAGGATGAGAATGAGAAACTAGGAGCAGAACAGGTCCCTAGGACTATATAAAGTTGTAGCACTATAGTAAAGAATATGTGTAGCCCTGGGTTGAACTGAGGAAATAAAAAAATGGTTATAATAAAAGAGAGGTTTAACGATGACCATTGTCTTGCTTTGTTCCCAATTTACGTGCCATTATAGTCATTTTAGATTTTAGCCTTAGTAGTATCAGTATTTTAACTTAGCTTTAGTATCTTATTTGCTTTTCTAATAATATCCATAAAGGTAGACACAGATGCTTTATGCTTTCAAATAAGCACTTTGGATCAGAAACCACAGAAATGAAGATAACTTGGTAAAGGTTTTTAAGAGTGCTTTAAAGAAATTAATAACTTTGTTAACTTTAAAGAAAATGGATTGCTCAAAAAAAAAAGAAAAAAATACTGTCCTAATATTATGGTTCCTGTATAACAGCATCCAGAAAATTAGTATTTTAGAAATGAACAGATGAAGAAACTGAGAAAGAAGTAGAAATATTTTAACTTACTGGAATGTTTTGAAGTTGATTGAATAGTTTAACGCATCATTAATCTATTGCTGACATTTAAAAGTATTAAGTAATTAAGTATTAAAATAATTCTCTGAGCTTTACTATATTCAACAATTTACTGTATACAACAATTTTAATAAGAAAGTCATTGTTTTAAGATTGGTTATTGAATAGAAGGCACGTGTTGTACTACAAATTTCAAGTGTTTTAAAATCTTCTGGAAAACACAATATAAGAAAGGTGATAATATAATTTACACAAGCATTGGAAAATGGGGATAACTGCTCTTTTAAAAAAACTGCATCACTAGGGGAAAACGTTAACATTTTGACTATCAAGAATATCGTGTGCTAAATCATGCAGTTTTAGAAAAGGTCAAATCTTTATTTGGAATATCTGACAACATCCCTTAATATACAGATATATTTAGAACTAAAATGTTTGAGATTGCTCCTGAAGCTTGAGAAATGACAGGATGTTGCAAGGATAACTTTGGCTTATTTACAAAGTCTGATGATTACCAAGAACCATTTTTTGTCTCTATTTCATGGAATCATTATTATTATCATTAAGGTTGGAAAAGACCTCTAAGATCATTGAGTCCAACCGTCAACCCAACACCACCATGCCCACTAAACCATG
>NW_008795023.1:362706-368636 GCF_000699145.1 Aptenodytes forsteri | reverse complement strand
GCCCTCCGGAAGTCCATGGTTGCGGTTTTGCTGACCCCCCTCCTTACTTCACTGAGAATCGAGAATTCTATCATTTCATGGTCGCTAAGCCCAAGACGGCCTCCGACCACCACATCTCCCACCAGTCCTTCTCTGTTTGTAAACAGCAGGTCGAGTGAGGCACCTCCCCTGGTAGGCTCACTTACCAGCTGTGTCAGGAAGTTGTCTTCCACACACTCCAGGATACAGAGATTTTTTTTTTTTTTACAGAGATTTTTTTTTCCCCTGTAGGTACTCAAAGACATTATCAATGTGAAACTCAGGTTGTTTTTGAACTGCAGATCTAAGCTGTCAGAAGTGCCACTGAAGAGGTAAGTAGTTTATAGGTTTTCTTACAAGTATATGATCTCACTCTGTTTGGAAAAACAGCCTTAACAGTGTATATCCCTTAAAAAATAAAGTGGTTTGTGTTTCTGGATTGTTTTGTTGCGTAGTTATTGTCTTCTAATGTAACTTGAATGTTACCTAAGCAATTTGCACTTGTCTAGAGAAAAATTCTAATTCTAAGGTGTCAAGCATGGGATCACAGTGAAGTGATCGAGTCCATCAAATGCACCGTTTGTAAACAATCCTTAGAGAAATCAGTGGAGAGTCTTTTCATGCCTGTGAAAACTTGCAGAGGGAGATTGTCTGCCTAACTTGCTCACTTCTTACAGTCCACTTAAGTGTACTTAATCTGTAAAATTCATTACACAGTAATTTAAAGATGAAATTCATCTGAGTAAATGTACAGTCTGCATTTAAGATCTTGTTATAATTCATTAAGAATATTGTACCCTGAAAGTACCTGCCTTAAATTGAAGTTTCTTTTAACTGTTTGTAAAGACCAGGGTTCACTAATTCAGTTATAGACATTTACACTGAAGTGAATTCCCCAGAGAGGATTCCTTTCCCTCTAAGAGAAATGTTTGAGCACTGCCATCCCTTTGGCAGATATTTTACCTATAATCTTATTGTGAGAGAGAGCTGGTGGTAGTGCCTTCCCTTTAGCCAGCAGATTAGAGAATTAATCACTTGCCCACAAAACAGAAGTCCTTAGTTTCTATTCGGTTTGAGAGGAATTGAACTCACACCTCTCATACCACGAGAGAGTGTCTTAATCATCAGTCTTCTGAGCATCTTGTGTGAACATTGTCATGATCACTTTTAAAGCTAACCACTTTGTAGGTGGTAGTGCCTGGTTCTTTCCTTGTGCTTGGGCGAGGTGAGAGGAAGAAATGTTCTGGCATCTACTCTGCGGACAGGTTGTATTTTTCTTGCAGCGATGGTTTCATATGAAATGCATCCATATACTAGCCCAAATATTTTGTGGGGAAAATTGTATTCCTCCTGATGGGTACAGACTTTCTTACCTTTTTACTTTTCATAGTAATTAAATGTCTTTTTTTTTCCCCCATGTGAAGCACTCATTGCTTGCTGCTTTCACTCTCCATCTTCAGTGGTCTTCTTTCTCTGTTCTGATTCTCCTCATTTTGTTGAATATCAGTAGAGGAAGGAAGAAAATCATCATTATTTTGTTGTTGCAAGGATCTTTTACCTGTGGAATAAATGGAGTAAGCATTGGAAAGGAATAGACACACCTCTCCTTTCCTGTGCTCTCTGTCTTTGCTGCTGCTAGTGTCAGGAACTGTTCCCAAAGACTCCTTCCTTCCAGCAGATTAGTCCTTCTGCTTAGTTTAGTGATACAGATTCTGAGAATCCAAGGCAGTTCACAGTCAAGATGTTTAGATGCAGCTCTTGGATATTTACCTTCCCAGGCATTTAGAATGCTAATGGGAGCTATGCACTTTCCCAGCAAAAATTTATCAAAAGTGAATAGTTCTATGTTCATCTACCAGCCCATTTGAGATGGTGTAGGTATTGTCTGACAGTACTCCAAAAGAACAGGGAGCTACCATGCCTCCAAACATCATTAATTTGGTAAACATTCACTATATTTTTAAGTATTTTAGAAGAACTTCATGTTTGGAACTTTATGCTTCAGTAAGTGTATTTTTTTTGAACGCTTCTTTTTCAACAGCTTCTATCGTTTTGTTCTGGAACCAGAATTAACTTACGGGATCAACAAGCACCTTCCTTCTGAACCTATGGCAAAATTCCTAGAACTGCCAGAATCACTCCTTTTGACTTTAAACATGATCACTCCTGAAAGCTGGTTGGTTGAAGCAGTAAACAGTTCCTGTGATCTCGATAACATTCATTTACAGGATGTAAGTAATAGTTTGTAAACATTATAATACTTGTGTTGGACCTTCTACCTCAAGAGGGAAATGGAAATCTTGTGGGATTTTTGTCTCTTGTTTTCTAGAAATGCTTTCTGTGGTAATTAATTATTTGGTCAGTATTTTACCATTTTTATTTTCATCATCTTTTTTTCACATTCTCTCTTACTTTAAAAAAACCCCAAGTCTTAAAAGAAAGCAATGAGGCAAAAAAAAATTTTTTTTGCTGTGTTGAGCTTTATAATGTCCATGGAAATACTCTTTTTTTTAAGATAAAAATAAAGCAATTAAGGGATTCTGTGTGCTAGCTTTCTATTTCTCTTTTTTTTGTAAATATTTTTGGTAATAATAGGTTTAACCTAGGTAAATCTTCAAATAAACCTGAATATATTGCTGTTTATGAATATAGATTAAAATATATTTGACCCTTTTTTAGTTCTCAATTTTTTTAATTATATTTTTAATCCCACAGCTCAAAAATCACTAGATGTGTTTCAGTCACTAAACCTATGCAAAATATTCAGGGTGTTTGATACACCAAAGCTGTGTGTTTGGAAGGTGTATTGTGAAAATAAAGGTTGGGATTTACCTTACCAAAGTTGAGATGCCTCAGCTTCCTCAACAGTCAATGGAGGGAAGGTCCCTCCAGACAGTGATTCATCCTCTTTACCTCGGATACCTATTTTAAAATTGAGTGACGTTCTTTCTGGAAGGGCCTTTCTCTTTTGTTTTTTTTGACAGTTGAATTTAGGTGAGGTAAATCCCACACATGGTTGTCATTGTGATATGTTGCTTTTCCCACATACTTAAATGACATATAATTTATTGATGAAATGTTCCTTCCACAGATAAAAGGAATGGTTATAGCAGAATATGAACTAGAATATATATTGCTTGAAGGACATTGCTTTGATGTGACAACTGGACAACCTCCTCGAGGGTTACAGTTCACTCTGGGCACAAAGACTAATCCTGTCATGGTTGATACTATTGTGATGGCCAACCTGGTAAGTATTAAGTACAGAAATAGTCATTACAATTGCACACTCTTCATGAGAATTCTTTATGAGCTTCTTGTTCTTTGAATCCATTTCTCTGTATTGCAAGTTTAGTAACACTAAAAGTAACAGGAGTATCCTGGAGTTGAGACCATCTACAAAAGAAGATGTGCATCTCTAATTTGCTGAGCTTTCCCCCCCCTCCTCTTCTGATCCAATGTAGGTTTGGATATAGCCTAATTTTAGATCCTTATCTGAAGTGCCTAAACTGGGAGTCTAATTGCCTTAAGTAGATGTTAGGAGGTATATATATTCACATGGAAATTCCACCAACAAATGTAAGGTGTGAATCACATTCTGATTAAAATAACCATTTTTGTTACACAGTGATCCAGGCAAAAGAAGGTTCCTAGTTTAGATGCTTCAGTTAAGTGCTTAAAGCCTCTGTGGGACAAATCCACACCTAAGAATTCCTCTGGTCATCCATAGTAATTATTTTTTGTTTTAGCAGGCTGTAGAGCAGAAGATCTTGTGATTTTTGAAGCAAAAGATTTATTTTCTATTGGCTAAGGTAATTTGATAGGGAAGGATTAATTTTGATGAATAAGATCTGTTACCTATCTGCCATTCTCTGGTCTCTGTAAATATTGTATCACAAGGAATAAAATACTTAATAAACTGTGAATCTTTGATTTTTTTACACAAGTACCGAATACGGTCTCAATAGTAGAGGATGTTCAGCATGATGAAACTTTTAATGTTTCTTCACATTCCAAAGCTTGCTTCATCTGGCTTTCACATAGTGATAGCTGTATGCAGTGTTCCTAAATTGGGAAGGAGCTGTGTTGACTTGGAAAGTTGTTCCAGACAAAAATTCTAAGTTCCAAAGAAACTTTTCAGTTTAGGGTCAGTTTAGTAATATATTTCTTTACTGCTCACTTACTGTTCTAGGTGGAGATTTTGTATGCAACTCAAATTCAGCTAGAAACAAATGGAGCACTGAAAGGCATTAATATGGACATAGAGGAAAGGTGATACTTGGTTGCATCACTGCCGTATTACTTTCAGGGCTAGTATGACAGTAAGTCATGGTCACTAACCTTGGCTGCCAGTACCAAATGTTGGATAATTGATGTTTGTATGTGTACATGGTTGATTCTGAAATGCTGACAGAACAAGTGACTCTCTTTCCCTTTTTTTCATAGGGGTATTTTCAGCTGAAAGCAAATCCAGGTGCTTGGATGCTGCGATTGCGTAAAGGAAGATCCAAAGAGATTTATCAGGTTTTTTCGTAAGTATTAATTTATCTTTTGAAAACATACTTATAAATGAATCTGAAAGTGCAACATATTTTGAAAAGATCTGACAATACTGAAGGAAAATGAGCAAAAATAACATGAAAAAAATAGAACAAGAAGCAAATGATGATTTGAAGTTTGTAAGAGATACCTTCTTTCCTGATAGTGTAAGTTGCTCTTTGATCGCTCCATGTGTTCTTGAAGGCATTTGGATATGTGAACACATAATAAGCCTAAGCTGCTCAGCTAGACTTGATGCTAGCAAAGTCTCTACAGCTACACAGCTACCAGACACTTGCCCTGTCAGTTCCAAGCATGGTTAGTGTTATCATGCAACTGCCTGCACCAAATTCTGTAGAAATGTCACTCATGGTTTTGTTGATTAATATTTTGGCATTCCCAACATACTTAACATGTAATTCCAAGAATATGTCCGCTGGAGCATTCCTAGCTCTCCAGCAGCATCTTGATCAGCTGGAGCAAGTGCCGTCAATTTCCCTCATAATTTTTTTTTAGCCCTGAGGGTGCCTCTGAATGCAGTGTTACTGATGGGTGGCATCTTTTTTTAACAGAAGCATTATATTAATTTCAGCTCTGGGCTTTTTTTCTTCAATTAATTTTGAGTGTTTCTTAGTCATCTAAGTCATCTAAGAATCACTGTGGTTACACTTTCACCTTAGGATTGAGAAGCACCCTTCAGTTCTGTACCCTGGCTGCATGTTGACTGCGCCACACTTCCCTCTCTTGGAAGAAACCCCTGTACATGGAAAGAAGTCACGTTGTACTCCAGTAACTGGCATTTAGTTGCCACCTATATGGCTTATAGATCTGTAATTTCCATGGTCAATTTTCACATGAGGAACATGTGCTAGCCATCATTCCAAGTATTCCTTAGAAGTATCATCTTTTCCTCATGTTTTATGTAACAGCATAGATCTGTAGCGTATGAGGGCTTCCTCTTGAAGCTTTGGACCCGATCCTTTCTAAAGGAACAGCATTGTTTTATTTTATTTCAGCTTCAGTTCTTAACTTCCCCCCCGACTCTGTAATTCTGTAGGCTGAAACAGGTCTATTTTCGTATAAAATATTTATTATTATTATTCCTTGGAGTTTGGCAACACATAGTTCCATATGTTTAGTCATCAGCTACTATTGAAAAATGAAAAAAATGATGAACATGTTTGCTGTTTTGAATATTTAGTTAATGCATCTGTTTAAGTGTTACAGGAAGAAGTGTTAACAGGATATTAGGTTCATTCTATTTGTTTGCAATTTTCAATTTTTTTCTTTAAGAAACCACTCACAATCTGTTGAAAAAGCAGAAAAGCAGTCTTTACACTAAGAAGTTCACTTAATCTCCACCAGCTGTAGCT
>NW_008795023.1:360991-362550 GCF_000699145.1 Aptenodytes forsteri | reverse complement strand
ACTTCAAACTTCTGCAGTTTTTTAAGATTACTGATTTTCCCTAAGAAGTAATACAAATTAGGTTATCTGAGCACAGCTAAGTTATGTAAAATTAGTACTTGATGAGGAATCTAAACAATAACATTTATTTCATTTAATTATTACAAGCCATAGGCCTAGATTCCAACAGCTCAAGTATGTTTGGGAGGCTGTACCAGGATCTTTGTTATTACTTTTAAAGATATCAGTATTAATGGTATTAAATTGCTATCAGAACGCAAGCAACTATTTGACAGGATGGAATTTTGCCAAGAGGCATTGCAGGATATTCTCCATCCTCGTATACTAGTCATATCCTCTCCTGTTGAACTGTGAGATGACTTGTTTTCTTTGAGGCACAGGCCTGTACATTATAACGGGAGTTTTAGGAGAAAAACAGGAATTTGAAGTTACAGCATGTTTTACACCTCAATTTGCTTTTCTCATAGTAGCATCTAATACACATGCAAGTAATTTATTTTTACTCTATGTAAATACACAGCTTTTGAAAAAAGCTTCTTTTTTTTTCCCCCGAACACTGCTTCTAACAAGGATCATTATTTTGAAGCAGTCACACTTGTAAATCAATTTGTTATTAATAAATTACTATGAATATTAGGAAGGTGAAGATTGGTATTCTCAGCAACAGTCTGAGCACTGCTTATTATTGGAACTTTGATTCTGTGATGTCAGTAGGAAAACAGGTAGGTATTGCAAGATAAGACTTAGCAGAAAATAGTTTATATATGAAGATATATATATATAAGCTCCTGCTGAGTTTTTAATTTTTAAAAAGGCAGGTAGATACAATTTATTACATTTTGATGGTATGCAGACTGCTTGACTGAAAGTTGTATCTTTTATAATTTGGGCAAAGAGGGGGGTTTTTTGTTTGTTTTGAGATTTTAAAGGGTCTCCATTTGTTGAACTTGAATGTTTTTTTTCCTCCATATGGAAAATTATAAATTATATTATATTTATATTTGTTCGTATTTATATTGAAAGTATGTAAGTGTTTTGAAGCATTTTAAAGCTGTGACCAAAACAGTCCGCTGGACATGTTTAGTTTTATACAACAATTATATAACAATAAAGTAGCTATTGTTGAATATTTAATAGTGCTGTCAGTATGCAAGACATTTTGCTTGGATTTAAAAACGAAGTTGTGCGTACTTTCAGTGAGTTTACAAACTAAGTTGCAGTAACAGCGTTCAATACCTTTTGGATAAAACACAAAATCCTTACTGGATTTGTTAAGGCAGTTTATAAATCATGATCCCAGTTCTTCGCAACCCCAGGTCACGTTCAAAACCTTATTCACATGATTGCTCATTTGAAATGTGCATCTTTTACATGACTAAAATTAGAACATGCTGAATATCATATGGATAGAGACAGAGAAAGGAGGAGAGGTCCTGTATAAGATTCAGCACACTGATTTAAAATTAGAGGACAATATGATGGACTTGGTTTTATTTCAGAGAGATACCTACCTAAAAACAAGTGAATATCCTCATCTGTAAGTAGCCATTGAGCACATA
>NW_008795023.1:336300-360124 GCF_000699145.1 Aptenodytes forsteri | reverse complement strand
ATACAGTATACAGTTGGCCTGGGCCCATCGATCCAGCCTGTCCGGGTCAGAGCCTTCCTACCCTCGAGCAGATCAACACTCCCGCCCAACTTGGTGTCGTGCAAACTTACTCTCTGGGCCCGGCCATCCAGCCAGTTTTATCCAGAACAGATAAATCAGATCTTGAGACCAACATTAAGTGTCCAAGGTAACTAATGGTAACTATCACTATTTTCAGTACATTATTCATACTGGGACAGAAATTCATCACACTGAGTGCTGTGCAGAGTAAAACAATTGGCACTCGCTAAAGATAGAGCTGACGGTGAGGGATCTACAGAAGAGATTTAGGGAGACAAAGCAGTGTTGTTAAATTTACAGCCAAACCAAACACTTTGAGAATATTGTAAAGACATTGGAAAATCATCTTCATCAGCAGAGCTGCAGAGCTAGCTACAGAATTCATAACCTAGAGATTTTGTGGTAACTGAGTGAATAATAGAGAAAATTTTGATTGTGTAAAAACTGAGGGCGAAAATGGGAACACTGTGCCAGCTGCTGCCATTTCTGCTATCAACAGTTTGTGTTTGGCTCTAGTTTTACTATTTTAGAGCTTTTTAATGACATGCTTTATTTAAAATGGAGATCTGTGCCCTTTTATTTTGAGTACTGTACATCCCTGTGATAAAAAAACAGTTCTTGGCTGAGTGTTCATAAATGCAATATTCTAAAAGTGTGAAAATGAGATTAAATCAGAGAGTAGAAAAGTCAAGATAATCCTGAACATTGTTTTGTGCCAGAATCAGCCATCTCTATGAAACTTAGTAATCATAGGCACATTTTACAGAAATGTGTTAAATAGAAAATCCAGGTAAATATATAAAATCCTGTCATTTTTAGATAAGTAATATGAAACAGATTGAAACAAAATTGTAATATTTCTGTTTTCTAGGCAAAAAAAAAAAAAATCAAGCCTAAGGGGTAGCAGATTACTTTCTTAAACCAATCTTTTGTATGCGTAGCCTTAGCAAGAGGAAACCACATAATGCTGTTAAAAGACAGAAAGGATTGAAGGAAAAAAATATGGGCTATTGAGGTATAAAAGCTATAAAATTTGAGAATTATGTTATTACACTGTATCACAGATGATAGCAACATTTTTCATACTTGTTACTCAGTGGACTTTTGTTACTCAGTACAGTTTCAAGATACCTGAATGGCTTTAAACTCATGTTCAGTAGGGCAAATGTTCATGCGGTGCCTTGCGCAGCCATGTCTTTAGGGGTACAGTTACCAAAGCCAACCAGTTGAAAGCCAATCTTTACTACCTCAGCACTGTGATGAAGCTTTCCCTAGACTTTTTAAAGCAGATTTATTTTAAAAGTACATTTAATGCCGTCACACAGCAATTTCTAAAATGTTTTCCATATTTGAAAACTAAAATGTAGTTTAATATTTGAATGTAATATATACCTGTATAATACATAATAACGTATTCAGCTCTAGGTTGCTGCATTTTTTCATTGGTTGGTAAAATTTCCTGTGAAAATACAAATTGAAAAGTGAGGGCTACCACTGTGAACAATGTCTTAATGCCGTCACACAGCAATTTCTAAAATGTTTTCCATATTTGAAAACTAAAATGTAGTTTAATATTTGAATGTAATATATACCTGTATAATACATAATAACGTATTCAGCTCTCAGCTCTAGGTTGCTGCATTTTTTCATTGGTTGGTAAAATGAAAATACAAATTGAAAAGTGAGGGCTACCACTGTGAACAATGTCTAGTGATGAATAATTCTCAGAAAGTTTCTGAAGTTAAAATATAATTAGGTGCAAGTGAAGACATTTTGTTGCTATAAATATCAGCAATCCTAAACCTTATACTCTAAACGCAAGTAATAATACATGTTTTAATGAGCCAGTACACTTGCATGGGTTTTTTTTCTCCTCACAGCCATGAAGGAACAGATTCTGTAGCTGACCTGACAGATGTTATCGTGGTATTAAACAACTTCAGAAGCAAAATTATCAAAGTCCAAGTATGTAAAGAGATACCTTTTTTGTCTGCAGTATTTCCTTATATGAAATATGACTCATGCTTACATGTCTTAGGCTATATTTAATTGGAAGATGTATACTGAAATATATAGTTTAGATTTTGTATAATTAAATAGAGAAGGGTGTGCAAATTAATGTAGTTAATTTGATCCAATCAGGTTATACTAATTGCATGGGCGATTGTTACATAGCTGTTAAAATAATACATCTGTGTGCGTAACATAGATAGGATTTATCTCATCTAGCTTAAGGTGTTTAAGAGTGTAGTCTAGGTGCCTTAAACTCCCTCTCTGCTTAGTAGAATGAGAAAGACGGTCCAAAGGACTGCTCGTCCCAGCTCGCGTATGTATTTAAACCAAGGGGATGACCACCTCTTGAGACATCTAGTTCTCTCCTGTGACTGGGGAGGGACTTTACATGAAGTCCAGATACCAGAGTGGAAGTTAAAGTTAGGTATGTTGATTTCTACCCTAAGCTACCAAGTTTGTGTAAATGAAATTACATTACTTTCATTCTTAAAGATGTATCAAAAAGAGATAATGAAACATGAGTTACATTAAGGAGAAAGAACCTCATAGTATTATATGTTTTCCACTATTTTGTAAATAACATTCTGTGTAGGTGTACTTGGTACATTGTATCCTAATTTTAGACATTGAGAAGGAGAGAGAACAATGTAAACATAAATACAAAAGGTATCTTTAAAACCACATATATGAGTCTTTTCCCCAGACCTGTAGCTGAAAGTTTCCAGAACCTGGAGAAAATGTGTAAAACTCTGGAGCGTGATGAGCCTGCCTTTAAACCACAGAGAAGGGGTAAAAGGGTGCCATTTGGGTCAAAATAGGAAAATTATTCTGTGTGAAAGGTGGTGCGTATTAAGCTTATAACTAGAATATGTAAGCTCTACCATTCAGTTGAACTGTAGAATCACTTCAGCGATACCTAGGATGTGGCTTCAGAAGCATTAGCTAAAAAGACGCATGATTTAGTGTGAACAGAAATCTGTAAGCATTAGCTTGACAGTATAAACATGTGAAATTAATATTGTTAGAATTGAATATGTTCAGACATTTAGTGTTTTAGAAGCTATTTGGGTTTCAAAAACAATTAGGTTTCTTTTAATCAAGGAAATTAAGGTCAGCAAATAAAATTAATTTGGAGCCTTTATTAAGAGGGGTAAGACCGCAGAAATTGCATAAGTTGGACGGGAGAGCTTACGTTTCAGCAACAGATTTGTCACTTTCTCCTTGTGAAGGGCTTACGAGAAATTACATTTTTACTGTTCAGTTTAATGCAGTTCAGTAAGTATTTTACTGAAATAGAAATTGTAAGATGTTGGTCCAGCTCTAGCCATTAAGTACACCATAGTTAGATATCACAACTGAAGTAGTAATTATTATGAACTAACTTCCCAAATTACACAAATACATTTATTTTAATGACTAGGTACAGAAAAAGCCTGATAAAATGAATGAAGATCTCCTTACTGATGGAACAACAGGAAAAAAAGGAAATCAGGAATCAGTTACAAGGTAATGCATATTGCATATATTACATCATTGCATATAATGCTTATACTTTAACCATGCCAGGACATGTTCATTATTACTCATAGCATAACTGTTTCTGAGTTGATACTGATACAAATATGTAAAAAGGCTCCCCAAGGGATTTATAATATGAATAAAAAGGGGGAAAAGACAAGCTATAATGTCTTGTTCATCTCATTATTTATTTCCTTTTTAATCCCTCCTTTGTATTTCTAGTTCCTGTTCATTTTCTCCAATGGCATTATTTTTATTTTGTTGTGGCAGGGAATCAATCTCAATGTGAAAATCTCAGCCAGTAATGTGGTACTCAGATGTATCAAACTGAACATCAAAAAGCAGGCTATGATGCTGCTTGTCTGCTGCTAGACATAATTTATGAAAGCTCAAGAAGTGTTTTTGTATTTGTCAATAAAATACCTTTTATGTTAAAGTTTGAGTTCTATAAATAATTGTAATAAATGTCTCAAGCTTTTACATTTGGGGCTAATAACATTGTAGTATTTCTAGTTTGCTGTATACCACTGTAAAACTTTGTTTTCAGTTGTTCATAACGTTGCTCATAATTATGTTGCCTGTGGATGGTGTGTGGTTCAGGCTGATTTTTTTTAAATTTGAATTTAGTTTTTATTAATAAGATACAAATTCCTATGAAATTGTTATATCATTTTTGAGAATGAGATAAGGGTAATAAAGGATGTTTCATCTTTGCTTAGAAAAGTAATTTTAGGGTTTTTTTTAATAGACTAGTATATCTGTGCTGTGGATCAGAACATGGGGTGGTGTATCATTTTCCAAGACATCTTAATTGTCCTTTCAAGAGCATTTCAATCAGATGACCTTTGACCAACGTATTGTAGAAACAGTGGCCTGGATGCTCTCCGAGCATTCTTTCCTTGTAACACTTCAGAGACCTTTTTCACAAGAAGCATTTCGAAAAGATAATGTTCTCAAGTGTGAAAGTTGGGGTGCTGGCAAAAGTACTTACTGAATTCCCAATGATTTGTTGAGTTATTTGTTCTCAATATTTCTTGATGTCAAAGAAGAATGAGCTTGGGTCTTTAATCTGGAATGCTGGCAACACAATAAATTCATCCGCTCTTTCAAGGTGATGATAATTCCTCTTCTGGATCTCCAAGGCTGTTGTGGGGGGGACTTAATTTGCAATACATTGTTTCCATACTGAACTCCATCCACTTTGTAGGAAACACTCGTGTTTGCTCTCAGAAAGTCTGATTTCCAGCAGAGGTTGTTTCTGCATTATGCTACCAAGTGCTAAGCTGTCATGGCTGTACAATTGCAAAGGTAAAGAACTGAAGGTAATGCCTTCTGAAATAACCAATTCAGGGCTAACGACTTGACTGTATAAACAACTTAATCCAAGTAATCACAGATTTCTTTGCCCTGAAAGAAAAAAGAAATTGCAGTAGCTTTGTCCGTAAGTACCTTTAAGCATTCAAGATTTACCGTCGAGGTAAAGTCTGATTTCTCCATTGTTCAGGAAAACATCTTTGGACTATAATTCAGCTAGTAAGTTGAATGTCAGTATGAAAGATTTAAGGAGAATGGCTTTTTCATCGCTATTTTCTCCATACCCTAAAGACTTTCTGGCCCCAAAGCACTGCTGCGAGACTCAAAAAAGTTTTCTTCCATTTTCAGTAGCCTTGGCAATGGTTGTACGTTACAAAGACTGTTAAAGACGATAAAGAAAAAAGGCATAGCAGTTCTACTTTAGTAAACAGTTGACCCCAGTTAATCCTAAGCACACACATTTCTTGGTAGATCCAGGACTGGCTTCTGTTTCAGCTTTATCATCTCTCCTGACAAGGCCTCTTGTATCTCAAGAACGTGGACTTCTTACTGAGTCTCTTGTTGCTGATTTTATGTTTATCACCATTTATCCACAGATGATTTTACTGCTACAATATTGACTAGATTCAGAAAGTCTTCCAGACTACTATACTACAACTCTCAAAAATTTCTTCCTGAAGCCACAGGTCAGGGAAGTGGACCCACACTTCTGCGCAAAGGTGGCCTCTTTTGCAGAATGACGTTAGTTAAAGGAATTTTTCATTGTCTGCAAGCTTCCCACTTCTAATTGGCTGCATGAAAGGATGTGTGCGCAGTGGTCAAAATCTTAGCTCCCTCTAAGAAGGCTACAAGGCCAGAGATCTCACAATCTTCTAGGTCTAGTCTTTTTTCACAGTGGGTTGGTTCATCAGCGTGCATCAGGTGCAGAGCTTGGCTGGGCTGTTGAAGCCTCTCACCCAATAAAGTTTATTTGCTCTTCCCGTTGATTCAGGGTTGTGGCTCAGGGGCATGATTTGAGGCCTGCCGCTTGTCTGTCAGCTTCTCCCTAGCTAAGAACTTGTCAAATATCCTTCCTCTTTGATATCCCAGAATGAAAAGTATATCCTGCCAGCACACTGTTTGTTACAGGAATCATCCTGTGCTCTGACGTGGGACACGTGTGCATACCACATCACCCAAGTCCTTTCATAACTGAACTGGCCTTCTCCAATTGACTGCTTTTCCCATGTGACCTTACAGGTTAACCCAGCCATCTTCAGAGCACCTTGTTCCATTCAGAAGATCTCTGCCTTCTGTAAAGCTTTGCATAATCAGTATTTTCAAGATCCTTGCATCAAAAACCGATTTTCTTTTTCACATCTGTCTTTGTAGTCACATGTGGTGATGGTTGCATTATAAAGAGCTTGACATTCTTTCAGTCCTGCTATCACTAAGTATAAGAAACGGGTCAGAAAGACAGAAGACAGACTGCTTGGGCCTGTGAACTGCAGTCTATTTAGGCTGTGAGAACTCAGTGCTAGTGGAGGGGTTGTATTCTTCAGAGATGTCATACCATGCAGTCAATGCCGCTCCAGTGATGTCCCTTTCTTTTGCGTTTGCTATAGTCCTGATCAGGTAGGACTGTGCTATCTCCTCTTACCATTGCTGAGTGAAAAGAACGTGGGTTTCTCAAAAGATTATTCACACCACTTACACACATTGCAGCCTTCTGAGATTTCAGCTTTGTATTAGTGGAGTGATGTGAATTCTTTTAAATATGTTGGAGATCTGATACTTGTCTCATTTGTTCTTAAAGATTATGAGGGATACGTATTTTTATACTTTTTAAAGTATACTTTTGAAAGGCATCTAACCAGAATAAAAATTAATAGGAGTGACTCACACAACCTAAGTGTGTGAGCAGTGACTCATCTCAGAAAAAAGCCTATTGAGGTGAATCTCCAACAATATCAAGCCTTACTGTAACCAATTTGGCTAAGGCAGCCTTTGCAGTTCTGAGATCTGTGAAAGAGTGCTCTGAGGGAGACTGCAGCCACCATCCCCTAGCTGTTTGTGCCGGAAGGCATACATGATTAAAAAAACAATCCTGGTAGACTTTGGTATTCAAAGCAAGCAGAAACAGAAAACCTCTGGACAGTGTACCTCAAAGATGTAGGGTAGCTTATAGGGAGAGTAATTGGATGAGTTTAAGGAAGAATTCAGCAAGCATTATGAAAAACACTCGGGAAATCTCATCACCATGGACCACTGAATGTTATGAGAGTATTCTGCGAAAGGCTAATACTGCTCGGCCTTGTCATTTGCTGCTGGTAAGGTACTGGGTTTGTGGTTTGGCCTGGTGTAGCCATCTTTATATTATGTTCAGTCTGTATTTGAGAGTATACATTCAGTTCAACCACCTATGCAGACATCCCTCACCTCAAGAGTATGCACTGGTTCTTGTGATGTAGAATGCACGTGGATGAAGCTTGAAAAATAGCTGTTACTGATTTTAAAATAACCAGTTCTCAAGATATTTTGGCTGTGTGTATTTCTGATTTTTGCTTTGATAAAAAATGGAGTTCTTGCCAAATTTGGGTTCTGTTTGATTGAAAATATTGGAGACTGCAGTTGTGCCACTGTTAGTCCTGAGTGACTGGGTATGAGGTGTTGCTCCCAAAAGATTTTGGTATCATAGGCATGTGCAGTGGAAGTAGAATATAAGTGTATTCAGTTACTGTAGGATGAGTATTTCTTTTAGGTATTTTCTTACTTTCAGTTCTTTATGAGCTTAATGGTAATGTAGTAGTATTTTCTTTCTGCTGAATGTATACTTTATATAATAATTTGGGGGTTTTTTTTCTTAGATTTTCAGAAGAAATTCCAACAGAAGATAAGGGAAAGAAAAGTGATATTCTTAACATTTTTTCAGTTGCTTCAGGCCATTTATATGAACGTTTTTTAAGGTAAGGAAAGGTAAAAGGGAAATGAGAATTTCATAGGGATACTGTAAATGTTCATCCTAAAATTAAGCAGCTTAAAGAAACTGGCTTTTTTAACAAGCTGTAAAGAATAAATTGTTAAAACATAGAAAAGTTGTATACAGTGAGGATCAAATTAATCTTTGTTTGAGAACAAAGTGATGCAACGTATAGATGTTCAAAAATACCATTATTCTTTGAAGAAAGAAAAATGTTCTCCATGTCTTTCATGAGTACGTGTGCGAAGTGTGAACATAATGGATGAAGTTCAGCCTCTCTTTATAAAGACATAACAGCAGTGACTTCATTAGAGTTGTATCTATTTATGTTTAGTCCAAACTATGGATACTTCTATGTGCACATACGGCCTTACTCACCTCCGTGTTCATTCAATACGCGATGATTGCTTTGAAGGAATTCTTACGGTATTGCCTGATCTGTTCACAACCATCTCCATTACTTTTCTGATTTCTTTGAGTACTTGTCTACAGGTGTCAGATTTAGTGATTTTCCTATCCTAAAATAGAATTTCACAATTCTTTCATACATACTTATTTGGAAAGTAGTATTTTGTATGTATTGATTTTTATTTCTTAGTAGTCTGACACAGTTTGAACATCTATGTTTCCTTCCTTCAACCTACAACAACCTTCATAAAGGGAAGGACTTGTTTATTTTAAAAGAGACAAAAATTAATTTTAAAACATTCTACATGCTTCTTTAACTTATTTTAAAGTTCATTATTTTGTGATTTTTAAGGCAGACGACCTCTTGTAAGGTTGTAAGGCATTGCTTATCTGTCTGGTTACACCAAACAAATGCCACAATAATGAAAAAAAATTGAACCCAAAATAGTGATTTTTGCAGTTACCAAGGGTTTTTGGAAGAGGATCTTAACTTGAACTATGCTTTCTCTTTTCCACTGTTTTTCATTTCAGCAACCTATTAAATTCAACCAATACATTTCTACAGTAAGTTATCTCAGTAGCCAAGTTAATATAAGGTATTAATCATTATTCTAATTTTGTCAGGAACCTCTCTTAGAATAAAACTTGTTAACAGATCCACTTTTGAAATTGTTCCTTCTAATATTGCTTAGCTGATCTGGATCGGCTAAATCCATCTCAAAGCGGTCTTGAACACATGCTCTTTAAAGCTTTTAATAAGAAATAGACAGAAATTTCTGCTTAAAATGGCATAAAGAAAATTATACTTAGAAAGTTTTAGCACCTTTTAGGTGCAGTTGAAATTTAATGACCTGTGTGTATTTGTTTGTTTATTATAGACTTATATTTCCACAGAATTATGATGCTTTCTGTCCTACGTCATACAAAAACACCAGTTAAATTTTGGTTTCTGAAAAACTATCTCTCCCCAACATTTAAGGTAGGAGCAACGTCTTCCTTTTATTATTTTTTCTTAAAAATTTTAAGTAGTTTTGTTTTTGTTTAATACAATTGAGTAATTATATAATTCAGATTAAATTTTTACAGTTGGAAATGATCTCTGAATGCATTAAATACCAATAGTTTTAAAAGTCTCATGTGTAAGGTGGTTCTTTTCTGGAACCCAAAGCCCAGTTATGTAATACAATAGTTTATTCTCTTCTGATAGTCTCCAAGAGCTTGAAAGAAATGCTTTTTATATTTACGTAGCTGAGGATACTGCTAGAACTAAAGAAACATTTTAAAATAATAATTTATGCAGTCAGTAAGGCAAACACAGCTGCAACTGTGTTTCAACATTCTCTCTTTTTCCTTCTGAGTCCTTGTGTGTCACATACGTGTGCAACTAATAGTTTTTTCATTCTTCTAGGATGTTATTCCTCACATGGCTAAAAAGTATGGTTTCAAGTATGAGTTAGTGCAGTATAAGTGGCCTCGCTGGCTTTATCAACAGACAGAAAAACAAAGAATCATCTGGGGCTACAAAATTCTTTTTTTGGATGTTCTTTTCCCTTTGGCTGTGGATAAAATAATATTTGTCGATGCTGACCAGGTAAGAAAAAATAATGCTGTATAAATGTATGAGGAATTCATTTTGGCTTAAATTGATCCAGTTTCATTCTCCGTGACCATTTTCTTCAGATGTTGGTCTTGTAAAACTATTGCAGTTGTACAAGCAGCACCAGTGATGTTGCAGAACGTGAAATGCAGTAATTTCACTTGTCTTTAGTCATGTAGAAATTAAAAGTCTCACTATGCTGAGTTGCCCTAAATTGCCTGTGGAGAGACAAAGGCACCTGGAGAGGCATGTGCGATCTTAAAGGTGCATTTCACCTAAGGCATATTCGAGTGATTCAGTCTCTGGGCTGATTGTGAGAAGACTTGTCCGCTCACTGTGGATGGAGTCTGCGGTGATTAGTTTAGACCATTTGAACAACTTCTAGATGGCTGAATTTTTTCAAGATTAATCCTGTCTCTGTTTTTTCTTAAATTTGTATGCAGTCTTTCTCTCAGAAATGAATATTGTATAATACACTGAAAAGTAACGTGCTATCTCAAACAGACGAGACGTTGAAGAGTCTATCACATGGTTATTAAAAACCTCAGGACAAATATTATGTATCTTGGTCCTTTTCTGAAGCTTGAGAATAAATTAAATAAATTTAGATGTAGCAATGCAGACTGCAACTTTCTGCACTTTCATCTGGATACAGTAGCAGGACTGGTTGTCTCTCCTAACTACTCTAAGGATTTCTCTGTACTTCGAAACAGCTAAAACTTTTTTACCACTGATAAATTAGATTAGTGGGGTTTGATGGAAGAATGATTGATTAGTAAATAAAGGATATTTGTAAAATGTCCTTATAACCTATTTTTAAAAGTACATTATTGCTAGATACTAAGATTTTTCAGACGATGTATTAATTTTGGAGTGCCCAAGCTAATGTGACAAATAGGAACAATTTTTTTAGAAGGGAGATGCTCAGTAGATTTTGAAAGTTGTATTCCTGCATGAAGGAGTTTAATATTGGGCAACCAGAAACACTGGTCTACAAATTAAAAACAGTTTGCTTGTTTTATTTAATTTACTTATTAAATGTGTTCCACAGATGGCCACAGAATATACACGTATTTTTTTCTAAAAAAATAATTTGGTAAATGTCATTCCAGTGGAATACTTTATCTATACTCCACTGTTGTAGTGTCTCAGGTTTTTTAAAAATTAAAATTAAACTTAGGAAGCTTGCTGCCATAACTACCCTCATATGCACGCCTTAAAAACAGTATTAAATTATAAAAATAAATATATTTTTATTTTTATTTAGATTGTGAGAAGTGACCTAAAAGAACTCCAAGATCTAGATCTAAATGGAGCTCCCTATGGATACACACCTTTCTGTGACAGCCGTAAAGAAATGGATGGATACCGTTTCTGGAAATCAGGATACTGGGCATCACATCTTGGGAAAAGGAAATACCATATTAGGTAGGATAACTCCTTACACATTTTTGTGCAGTTTGTGAATTTGATTAAAATCTGGGTCTTGGAATCACTGAGGCATTCAAAAGCAATCGCCCTGTAGTCATTCTCAGCAAGAGATGAATAAGTCATGAATGCTGATGACATTGATTTCACTTTTTTATTATAGCTTCAGCTACTTAATTAAAAAAAATACTCCTTTAGGATGGCAACAGTTTTTGGTTTCTTGTTACTTTTATTAATGTTATCAAAAAGAAGGTGAAACTCCACAAACCTTAATTCTTTTTTTCATCTTTGTAGTGCCTTATATGTTGTGGATCTTAAGAAGTTCAGAAAGATTGCAGCAGGAGACAGGCTTCGGGGCCAGTACCAGGCTCTTAGTCAAGATCCAAACAGTCTGTCGAATCTAGATCAGGTATATACGGGTGTTTAAGCAGTTTGGGTTTTATTTTCTTTATCTTTCTCAATATGCATGGAATTATTTTGTATCTCAATGTATATGTTATATAATTCTGAAACTATTTGCCCTTTACTGCTATTTAGCACATTTTCAGATGTGTATATGAGCACAGTTCAGAAAACTGAACACTAAATGATGATTACTTCAAATAATTATTTAACATGAAAAAACCGAGGAAAAAACAGCATACAGGACTGCTGTTCTTCATTTGTAGTTGTTCTATGTGCATTTGTGTTTTTCTAATGGTAATCCTATATTCTGATAATGGTAATTATATTCTTATTTAGCAAGAGCTGTTTCCTCTTTCTTCTTTTTTTCCATTAACGTAAATTTAATTTTTTTAAGCTAACCACTAATGCACTCTAGCGGTTGCTGTACATGGTCACCCTGGTGTGACTGTAGTCTTCATTTATGTAACTCCACCAATTTTTAAAGCCAGGTGGGGTAAGTCGGGGTGCAAGTCACAAGCATGTAAGTAGATCCCAGATGTACAGAACGTACTTAACTTTATTATTTTCTTCTGTAGTAGAGGTTCTTTAACTCAGTAGAAGATTGATAATACAGCACGATTTTGGAATTATTTTGGAAAGGGAAATATTTCAAAGTAATATTGTCATAGTAATCTGCTTTCACTGTATTGATGATAATACAGCACGGAATTGGAATTATTTTGGAAAGGGAAATATTTCAAAGTAATATTGTCATAGTAATCTGCTTTCTGACTGTATTGATAGGAATCACTTTCTGTCTTCATTGCTACTACTTACACCAAATACGGCAACGTTCTTAGAAATACAAACCACAGTGCAATATATTTTACAAGAGTCCTGGAGAGCATTTATCTGCTGATAGGGATGCATTATGATAAACTTTTTTCTTTATTTATTTTTATTGTGAATATCTGACTGGAGTGCTCACTGCCCTTCTCAAAGAAGAAGCAATCTCAGCTCTTTGCTAATCTGCCAGCACTGCTGCCTTCGTGGGTGGTAGTTAAGGTTATGCTAATATAAACCACAAAATAGAAGTAGATAGAGTGGAAAAAAAGTCATTTTAAATGCCAAGGAGAGTAAGTAAAGAACTCCTAGGGAGAAAAATTACACATGATAAAAACTAGACTTCCAGTACAGCGTATTTAATTGTTCTTTTTAAAGAGAAACATGGAAATACCTATGTATAGGTGACAAAACAAATACTTGACAAATATTTGTACTAATAGCAATTCATTAAAAAATAGATAATTAACCACCTTGTTCTTTACTTAAAGAACAAAAATCAGCAGAAAGGAATTTAAGACTAATTCTTTATTAAGAGGCAATGTTTTTATATTTTTAAATCGAGGTTTTATTTTCTAATAAAGATGCTACTGTAGAGGAATCCCCCTTTAAAATTGTGTAGGTTATCTGACTAAATGTGAAAACAGTTGTATTGTAAATCAAATTGAAGAACAACTTTTAAATGTTGTTTGTGAAGTCTAGTAGAAGACTCATTTCAGCAGTTTACGTATTTTGAATGAACAAGAATTTTGGCACTGACAGGAAAAACAATCCATTCCTACCCTTGTTAATTTATTTTTCTGATTCATTAATATTTCCTCTTTGATCTTCTAGATGTATTTTAGTGTTTTTGAGGATAAATCACTTTCTTCTGAAAGGATAAGTAACTTTTTGGTTAGATTTTTTTTTTCTTCTATTTACTTTAAATCCTGGAACTAGCAGCTGTTGTTCTACTCCGTATAAGAATTTGTAAATTCACAACTTTGAGAGTTACTGTAGTAACTTGGGATTTGTGATTGCATTTAGAAAGTCAGAGAGGCACAACAGAAAACCAATCTCTTTTCTCTTGAAATTGAGATGGTGATAAACCATTTATTTGATCTTCTAAAAATTCTTAGAATTGATGTTTTTAAAGAAATAAAGCATTTAAATTAAAGTTGAATGTCTTGACTCTCAGTATACTTATATTTGATGTAATTTTCCTGTACTACTGTCTGTATTTGAATTAAATTATGTGCCTTTCATAATGCAGCTATATGTGCTATTTTATTCTGTCACATTTAGCAACGTGAATTGGCAACATAAGATGTGACTAATACTTACTTGAGTACTGACATTTATTTTTTAAATACAAGGTAGGGATTGCACATGTGAAGGAGCTTATGAATGGACCTACCGATGACACCTGTTATGTTTAACTATGGCCAGAGTACATGCAGTGTATGACCACCTGAGATTTTTCTCATTTGTAAACGCTGTTCCCTACGTTCAGCAAGATACTGGTTCAGAGTTTTCATGATGAGAGTACTTGACTATATAATAAAGGTTAAAAAAAAAGAAAAAGAAATTTTAAGTGAAGTAAGGAAGATAGCCAGAACAGCAGCTTAATAGCTTTTCCTTTTCACGCTCATGTTTCTGGAATCCATTTTCGTAGAAGGCGGCTAAATTTAGACTAGTGGCGTAATCCTGGATTATATGCTTTTGAGGTCTTTTTGCAAATTTGCAGAATGGAAAGATGGTTAAGTTTTGCTTTAATAATGTCACACACTCTAATTCTGCTCAGTGGTATTTATAGTATGACATGCAGTTTCTGAACCATAAGTATCAGACAGTAGTATTGCTTATGTGAAGCTAAGGAAGGAAAGACGTAAGTACAAGAAAAAATTGCTTGAGAAATGAGAGGTGGAACTGGCCATCAAAATGACCGTGACTAAGTTTTGAATCTACTTGAACAAGAACGAGGTGAGCACTTAGAAGGAAACGTAAGAACAATTTGCAGAAATGGTAATAGGCTAAGATATTCTACTTTTAAGTACTTGCCTGATAACCAGTTACATTAAATTCAATGCTCATTTATGATTTTACAAAATTTGTACAGGATCTTCCCAACAATATGATTCATCAAGTAGCTATTAAGTCTCTCCCTCAGGAATGGCTTTGGTGTGAAACCTGGTGTGATGATGAATCCAAGAAAAAGGCTAAAACAATAGACTTGGTGAGTTGATTTTGAGTTAAATTAGTTTTACAGATTAAAAACTTTGCTATAATTTCTGTAGCTTTTGAGATATGCATATGCGATGTCATGGAGGCAGCCTTGCTGGAAGGCACCGGGACACTACTTCCCATTCCCTACAATACAGCAACTCTTCTTTCCTCTGAGACCTCTCCTGCTTGCTCTGTACCAGATTTGCTTATGTTGAAGCTGAAAACTGTACCTGAAAATTAAATGTTGCTATCTGTAACTGGATAGGATCAGGGTTTTTCACAGCTGTACATGTATTTTCCTTATCTTTTTTGCATATTCAGCCAGGTGAGTGGGCCTCTAATGAAGTACCGCTAACTGTTTGGGTATTGTGTGCTGCTATTGCACTGCCTACAAAGCGGGTTCCTCCAGAACCTTAATGTAGAGGATTAATATTATCATGGTTTTCTCTGTCCGTTTCACCACTATAAACTGGAGATAAAGCAGAGCTTAAAAAGCGTAATGCTGAGGAGACTATCCACATTTAGAAAGAAGAAAATGTCTTTCTTTGGGAATTGAAACAGAGAGAGAAAATTATGTTTTCTGTCATCATTACCCCCATCCCATTTTTCCCCCATCCTCATTTTTTGACAACCCCCATGCAGTGTGAGTGATACTTCAGAGCTGTAATTCTGAAGAAAAACAGACAATTGGAATCTGGTGCGAATATTCATTATGTAAATAGTTTCATTTTCTTTATGTCTTTACAGTTGTTAAAATAAGCTTTTTTGTGCACTAAACGTGGGTACTCTATTCAAGAAAGATTGAAATGAAGTTACTAGCCCTTCTTTCAATCCCCATTATCATGTATCACTTTTTATTATGATTTCCACTTGTGTTATTTTACAGAAGTAATCAATTTATTTTCTAGACAACACTAGAGGAAGCATCACAAAGTTAATAAAAAAACATACCAGATTTAATTTCAATATGCTAATGTATATCTTACATCTCCCTGTGTAACTTTGTCTAAATATTAGTAGTCTTGTGCTAGCTATGTCCCTGCTATCCATATAGGCAGGAGAAAATAAAAGTATTTACAATAAAATGTTTTAAAGAATTTAAACAGGGTTTATTTACAATTTGTTTTGTGTGATTTTTTTTAATTAGTATCAAGGTAAATGACCTTGCATGCTGTCCTTCAATGAAATTGTAAATGCTGACAAAATTACTTTAGGTATGAAATAATTTAGAACAAAGAAAGATGTTGGAGAGTGGAGATATTTCTGTGAGCTGGTGAGAGATGGCCCCGTTTAAAAAATATGAGAATTTTAGCCAGATATTTGAACTAGTATGGCGACTAGAATCTACAGTAAATAGCAGTTCTCTGCAAAATATTAAGCTGGTATTTTTGCGTAAATGACTTTTTACTGTACTTCTCTAAATTCCTTGTCAAGATTCATGATTTGCTGTTGAGCAGTTTCTGTTTGATGTTAAACTTATTTTTCACTTTGAAATAATTGTAGACCATATTGAAACATTCAGATTATTGTCCTAGTCAACATGTGATTACATAGCTAGTTTTTAACAATAATACGTTTGGTGTTCTGCTGTTTATTTTTAGTGACGTTGAGGGGGAGATCACTTAAAGTTCCTCGGAGAGGTGATATTTTCACATGTACTTTGTTTTAAACTTTCAGTGCAACAATCCCCAAACCAAAGAACCAAAATTAAAGGCTGCTGCCCGGATAGTTCCCGAATGGGTTGACTATGACTCTGAGATACGAAAGTTAATACAGCAAATTGAAAAAGAGAAGAAAAATCTAACATCATTCTTTCAGAAAGGTAATTTACATGCATATTCATCTGTTAACTCTTTAAAATAAATATTAATATGGTTGAAATTAAGATGGGGGTCAGTAGGCACAAATATTGTATTTGTGTAATTTTCCCCGCTCTTAGAGAATTTGCGTGGGTTTTAGGAGTCGCATGATGCTTCTTTACATAGGAGTTACACTAAGAGGGTAAAATGTTTTGTTTCATGCCAAACTCTACAAGAAAATTGTTAGCAGTGTCCTACTCTTAGAGTTCAAACACAACCAACTGTTCCACTTGATTTGAGCCACAAATATTAAGTAACGTACATTAGCTTAGAGAATCTAAAGCCAATGCTTTAATTCATTAAGTAGTAGGTTACTGAGCCTCTATTAATTCATTAGTTCACAAAAACTTTTTCAATAATTTGAGTCCTCAGTGTCAATCACCTATATTAATTCAGTAGTAAGGTATCCCTTACTTATCTTTTCAGCTTGAAATTTGCTTGAAAGCCACTTGCTGTTTAATTTTCTAGCGTGATTTTTTTTATTTTACATTGCTCTTCTAACTTCTTAATCCTATAGAGCCAGTGCATATTCAAAGTACAAAATGTGAAAGATTTAAAAAATAAAGGACAAAAGCTGTACAGAAGAGTATCTTAGTAAGGTTAAAAGCCTCCTTCCCTCCAAAACTAAGAACTGCCGAACACCGAACCATCAAGATAAACGTTATAGCTGAAATCTGCCAGTTCGGCAAGTGCCGTTTGTCTCAGCATCTCTCACTCTGGGCTTATCTCTGCGGGGCCTTTTCGCACCTGACTGAGCAGAACGGTCTCCGCTTTCTCCGTACTGCCTGGATTTGCAGCCGTGGTCTCCGCCCCTGGCAACTTGTGCTCCCCCCCTTTCAGGTTTTACGCATCCTGTCCAGAAATTTCCATGTTGCTCTCTCTGTCTTCAGACTGTAGTTTACAGGTTTCCCCACCAGTCTTGGTCTCCGGTCCCGTTACCTTTCCTGTAGCTCTGTGTCCCTGTACGCTCCACCTAACAGCTACCGAAACCCAGGTACATGTTGGCAGCGTTCTTCTCAGCCTTGCCCAGGCCAGAAGGGGGGGGAACTGAGAACAGAGAAAGTGGGAGTCTTTCCAGACTGGAGTCACTGGGAAATGTAGGTGGGATGTCCTGGGAGGTCTCCTGAGCTGCTCTTTTCTAATATGTTATTGCACGGCCAAGCTTGGGCAGTGTTTCACAGGGATAGCAACAGGCATATTTGCGCCAGTTCAAATCTTTGCCGCAACACATGGGAACGCTACAACTTCCCAAATTAGAAATTAACAGAATGCTGTCATGGACAAACAGGTGTATTTTTCCTAACTCATGGTGTCAGAAGACACTAAAATAAATTTGATGTAGCAGACACCTGACATGTAAACAATTATTATTAAGGATTGGCAAAGTTAGAAAGAATGGAAAACATGATCTTGCAGCAGGATATGGCAGGCAGCTTTCATAACAACTGTACTACAGTGCTATGCCTGGTAATATGTAGTGTACCTGGGGGGGGTGGAAACGACAAGATAAATGGTGTTTTAGTTTACAAATAGATTTTGTTTTTTTGTTCTTTTGTTTTTTACTAAAATTGTTTTAAACTGAGTTAGTAGGACTGTCAAGAAGACTTGACTGCATTACATTACTTCCAAGAAGACTTGACTTCTTGGAGTAATGTGAAACAAAAAAAGGTGATCTCAGCTCTCAAGGTTGAAAAAAAGACTTAGCAGATAAATATTTAAAAGACTTGAGTCAGGGAAAAAAAATCACTTTTCATTATAAAGGGTTCTTAGTAGTTTTTATCCTTTGTGAAAGCTTGTCAACTTTTAGCGAGGCTCTAAAAATGAAGTTCATGTTGCTGAACTGACTGACTAGCAGTAAATAGGAAGTAAAGGGCTTTCTCCACATTTTACAAAACTAGTCATTAAGTCTTTATATAATTGTTTTTTTGTAACATTTTTTTTCCTTTGGTTACAGGTCTTAAGCACGATGAACTTTAGCACAGCCTGTGAACAGCAATGGTGACAGCCCAGTAGTCTTCTGCAAAAGACTGAATGGAAGTTGCGACTGTTACATTGGCACTATTTGTAACATTCTGTAATGTGAAGTCGATTTTCTAACTTATAGTGTTATTTAAAAAGTTTTAAATGAAATACAAAACCAGAAAAGAGAAATCCACAGGTACTTGATTTTTTTTTTTCTTTTAACCAGCGTAGAGTAGCTTTCCTAACTTCTTTGGTTTTCTTTTCCTTCTCTAAAAGGCAGTTTGCCCAGAGGATTTTAGAATATAAACAACGATGTGTTTGTTCAGCTCTTCAGAGATATATTGGGTCACCCTGGAGGAGCACGCACACATTCAATACGTATGCAGAAACTGTTTTGTGCATATTACATGCATTAAGCTAATGTATTTAAATCTAAAGGATTTTGGTTATATGTCCATAGTTTTGTCCCTGCAGAAATGCTGTGGTCACAAGAAAAAATCTCAGTGTAGCAAAGATACTACATTAAAAAACAGCTTGTGTAATTTAGACCACACGAATCTAAGTCAACTTTGAAGCTTCCTAAAGCAGGAGGTTTTGTGCATATTACATGCATTAAGCTAATGTATTTAAATCTAAAGGATTTTGGTTATATGTCCATAGTTTTGTCCCTGCAGAAATGCTGTGGTCACAAGAAAAAATCTCAGTGTAGCAAAGATACTACATTAAAAAACAGCTTGTGTAATTTAGACCACACGAATCTAAGTCAACTTTGAAGCTTCCTAAAGCAGGAGTGTCATTTTTCACTGAGTATGCAGGATTGCTACACTCTTACTAATTCAAAAGAATCCTTTTCGATTCTTAGGCTCCTTTTGGTCACTTAAATAGTATGTTGTAAAATTCCATTATGTTTTTTGGTTAAGACGATTTTCCAACCAGCATACATTGTATCAGAAGGTCAGTACCTGAAAGCTGTTTCCACTCAGTTTTGATTATCGTAATTCTGTTTAGAATTTAAAGTAAAATAATAAAATACTTGAGTAATTTTGACTATCAGTGGTGTCTGCTGTAATTTTCTAAATATGTTCTCACAAAACTATTGCTCTAATGGGCTGCTGATGATTTGATCCCACAAAAATCAGCAGTGAAAAGTTCTTGCAATACACATATTGGAAAGTAGGAAATTTGTTTATTAAACTGAAATCTAGTGCCTTAAATACATACTCTGTTGCTTAGGCTGTGCTGGTTTCAAAATAGATTGGATATGACCACAAATTCTTAGAAGAGTAGCTGTAATGCAGTCCTTCAGTCTAAATGCTTGTAATTTTAAAAGATAAGGTAATTTGCACGAAGTGGGTGAATCCATTGTGAGTTGCACGATACTGCCATACCAGCAAATAACTGAATAAATAATAAGAAACACGAAGCATATGTTGTATGTACTGTCATTGTCCTCAGGTCTTGGTTATTTAAAATTCCTTACTGTAAGAGCAAGTATTTAAGATCAGGCTTTGCTGACGTTTTTCAAGTCTTAGTAATATGAGACATGCGAAATTTTTCTACATGTTTATGTGTTTTTCGTTGTATTACCTTTCTGCATTTTGAACAGTTTTAACACGTCACATAGAGATTTTAAAAGGTCTGTCGTGGGCATTTTCTTTGTATTGAAGTGCCCAGTGAAGTATTCCCTGTGTAAGCCAATAGCAATAATCAGTTAATACTCATTTTGGTTCTCTTGAGCTATCCCGTTTCATGGCCGTATCTGTTCTGTTACGCTTGTTCTCTAACACAATCACTTCGGGACATCAGGAGGCGGCAAGTCAAACATATTTGAATGTAGAACTTCTTTTTTAAGTTGGCATCTTTACACCATATAGATGGACTTATAATTGACTTAGCAGATGCATACACACCATTGCTATAAATTCAATGTGTAACAAGGAACTGATACTCCGTATCAGAGGGAAAAAAAAAAATCATTAGTCAACTGCTTGCTGCTTTTTTCTCTGTTTTTTTTTTTTTTTTTTTTCTTACACTTCCATCCTGATGCTTTACTCTGCAGCAGCATTTCACATGGATCTGTCTTGGAATATTATGCTTGAAGCATATATTTCAAAACTTTTCTTGAAGCCAGAAGTTAAAGGTTAAGAAACCTTTGTCCTCTTTAATTATGATTATCTGTGCGGGAAATTTCTGTTATGCAGTATAAAAAGTGGATAATTTATGCACTGATTTCTTGCTCAGTTTAGCTGTAGCATCCTGTTCTTTTTAAAATTGGATTACTTCTACAGGCTTTAAAAAAGAAACACCTCTTTAAATACTGTGTCCTTGAGATTACTTAAATGATTAGAATATAATTTCTTAGAAATGTAATTTGCTGGAGATATTTTGAAGATTTAAAAGGTTTCATGCCGTTTTCTACGGTGTTGTATATATTTGTAAAAAATGTTTTACAGCCTTTTTTTTTCCTGCCTAATAATATTTTGAAGGAAAGCTCTTTTTTGAAATGGTGTCTTGGTTTATAAAACAAAGAGGTCTGGCAAATATATTAAGGTCTTTCCAAAGATCTCTTTAAAGCAGCACTTTGATTCATAAGCGTATCATTATATTTTTTAATACTAAAGCAATGGATTGTGCGTGATGTTGTGCAAAATATTAAAGGTGCCACTGGAGAAAAAATGATTATTTTCTGTTCTCCTGTTTTGTATTATACAATAACCATTAAATGCTTGGTTAATAGCTCCGAGGCAAAAAAAAAATGGCAGCAAGTTCTCAAATGTCTTCAATGTGAAGGAAGAGTTCGTGCTGGGAAGCAACGGCGAGGGTCAAAACTAGGAATCTGCTGTGGGGCGAGCACGCGGAGATGCAGAGCGCGCTTGTTTCTAGTCTCCAGCCTGTGTGCGCTGCCCAATGAAAGGGAAGAAAAAAGATCCTGGCTTACAGGAGCGTTACCGAAACCTGGTTCGAATCGGTAAACAAGCGAAGTAATATTTGAACCGTTCAGATGAAGAGTTTATACAATTGATAGTCATATGACTATTACAGGGTCCTTCCTAGGTCTTACTCTTCTTAATATCAGCGAGTAAGGTTGACGGAAAATGAGCAAACCAGACATTAGTGCAGTATTGTTGACAGGCCAGAGCTTTAGTATTGAAAATATTTCTCAGTTTTTATATTTTCTCATATATCCTTTTAACCTCTTTCCTAAATCAAGCGCCTGCCTTCACACCAAGACTTTACCTTCCCAAGCTAGATAGATGGTTTCTTCTTTCTTGCTTATGCTTTTGTCGCTGTGATTTATTCCTTTGTTTAAAGTCTGGATTTAAACACACACAAGAAAATTTGAGTGGAAGTTCTGAAAGATTTGATGACGGGGGAGCAGTATCTTTTATTATATTAGATCCAATCCTCAACTGGTTTAATCCAGCATCGCATCTCTAGTACATGGCATAGTGCCGTGTATGGGATAATCGGTTTCCCGGCATGACAGTGGGCTGCCATCCAGCACGCAGTGTTTTCTCTAGCATCTCTTTTTTTAGCAGCTACTTTCAGAGTGGCATCCTGACTCCCTCGTTGCCACGAGGGGAGTACTCTTTGTACACCATGTTGAAGTCTGGTCTCGGCTCCTGCCACACTTCAAGCGTTGGCTCCGGTGACTATGGAACGCAGACTGATGAAACGGGCCCTGCAGCAGCAGGGAGTCCGTGCCCTGCTCCTCTCAAGGAAGGGCTTCTTCAGCAGGCAGGAGACTCAAAGCTGCTCCTTTTGCTTACATTTTTGCACTGGTTTGGTGAATATCACTTTTTTGCCCACATCATTCAGATGCACGGATTCAAATCCCCGTGAAGCAGAGGGGTTGAGGGCCTCAGATCTCCCACTGCCTGAGAGGGTGTGCTCACAGTGAGGCTATCATGCAAGAGGACAGTCTCAAGACATCGCTCCCGTTAGCTACGCTTTCATTCTGAATGTCAGACAGACATCCCAGCAGCTCCTTCTGACGCTTCTCAGCCAACTGCAGGTTGAAAGTCTCAATTTGGTGTGTGAATTCCTCTCCCGAAGGCGGGAGTCACAGAGTTGTAGCCACAGTCAGTATTGCTGAGCCTAAATCTCTCTCTGCCAATGGAGATCTTGGTTCTTTTACCTTTGCTTCATTCAGAAGAGTGAGGATTCATTCTGGCAGCTTCTCATCGCACGTTGCCAGAAATCTTGAAGAGGATGTCACATAACTAGCTTTCCCCAGTCATCAGTGTGTCACTCTGGACCAGATTTTGGGCTCTGACAACTGTAAAATACAGAGGTGTAGGTGCGTTTTAAAGTGCCTTTTGCTAAACACAGAAATTTATTTATATCCATGGCTTAAAAACAGAATCAATCAATGCTGCACTCTTTTTTTTTTTTTAACCTAAAGACATGCATGAAAAACACATTAATAAAATTGTGTAATTAGTTATATGGATGCTGACCTTTTATTATCAGATAATTATTTTCTTCCTTTGCAAGAGATAACAGTTCTATACAGATGAATATATATAAAATTGCAGGCCTGAAAGTGCTCAGTCTCTCTGCGCCTTTGAGGTGCTTTATCTCCACCGTAAGGTCAGAGTTTCCCAGCACGGCACAATACGATTGAGCGGACGTCGCCTAGCACAGCGAGTAGCCAGACCTGCACCTTGTGAAAGGGTTGCGGAGGACGCTCCGACAGTGCGAACTGCATCCTGAGCTGATGTTGGACTTCGTGAAAAGAGACTGTCTTCGCTTGCGGCTCCTTTCCTTTCAGCACAGGATGGTCCAGGTGAAAGAGAAGCAGCCAAAACTTCTCCCCGAAGGGCCTAAGAGCAAAGGCACTTTCAGCAGGGTCATTCTTTTTTCCACAAGCTGAGTTCTGAGAAGCCAGCTTTCAAACACGGTTCCTTTCAGTTGACTTGTCACATTGACTCTGTTTTTAACTTCCACTTCCAGGTATTTAACAGACTGATGACACATGGTCAGGTTGACTCGCTCCTCCTTTAGTGGAATCTATCTTTCTCTGAAATGTCGGTGTTCTCTTTGGCCGTATGTATGTATGTATGTATGTATGTATGTATGTAACACCTTTTCGCAGTGGTGGTTGTCAGGGCCTGTAGTTTTAGCTACTCGTTCAAATGCACGAGGCACACTGCCATTCTACTATGATTTACCTCTCGTATGGACACGCTGTGTAATAACACCGTGTTTTCAATTCTTTGCCACCCTTAGCATCAGCTAACCTCTAGCAAGCATCTGGCATTCTCTAACGCA